>NC_036871.1:14961424-14965644 GCF_002910315.2 Salvelinus sp. IW2-2015 | reverse complement strand
TCACACCACTACACATACACCCCAATCCTACACACCACACCACACACACACCACACAAAACCACACACTACACCACATACAAAACCACCACACACACATTCACACACACCACACTCCACATACCAAAACACACCACACACAGCACAGACACAACACACACACCACGTCGCAAGCACACACACACACATCACACACACACTACACGAAATACAACCACATACAAAACAGATTCTCTTCAATTAACCAAACCTCATTTAACACAACCCAACAACCCTAATATCCGTTTGGGTCCAGAAAACACCAAGTTAAAAGGACACATTAGCCATTCCTAAACCCCATGTTGCTACTTCCCTATTAGATGAGGGTAGGTTACTTTTCTGGCACCCTCCGGGTGAGGTCTGCGGGGGGTTGAAGTTTGTGTTTCAGGACCACAGATTCATAGCCTTTGCGTTCCCAGGGAAAGATTATCCATTATTGAAACCACGGAGCGTTCTAATCCCATGGTTAAATCACTGGATGGATGAGTGTGCCAGGCAATTTCCGCGACCCAACGCCGTAGTGTGTGTGTGCTGTGTGTGTTTTCTTTCCTTGTTTCCTCGTTTTCTTAAGTAGAATTAGGCTACCTGAGCATGGCGAATGAAGCACTTGCGGACCTCACTGCCCTGTCTGTGCTTAAACACTGACAAAAACTGTACTACAACAACATAACTCATTAAGCACATTATATAGCTGCCCAGTACAGCTCATAATACAAAGACAACACGTCTATTCATCCCTGGGGGGCTGTTAAAAAAACACTAACCAATCTTCCACTGGCCGTCCAACTTTGAGAATAATCAGACTGGACAATAGTGAGAACTGCAGGGAGACTCTCTCTCTCTCCGTCTCTCGCTCACTCTCTCCCTTTACCGTTCTCTTAGACACACACACACACACACACTCTGACAAAGCCAGGCACACACTGACAAAGACAGGCACACACTCTGACAAAGACACACACACACAAACGCGCTCAGACACAGACTCGCACTCGCACACACACTCACACACAAAAACACACTCAGACACATACTAAGACACAAACACACACTCAGACACACACTCTTTCTCTCTCTCTCTCGCTCATTCTCTCTCTCTCTCTCTACAATAACATAATCTGAGACAGACAGAGAGTGGAAGTGGGCCCATCCCAGGATTGAAGAGCACTGAACATCGGTCTGGACTGTGAAATGAATCATTATCTAATGGCAGCAGCATATACCAGAGAGCGTCTAAGTGTCATCTAGGGTCTGTGTCTGCTGTATATTTAGTTGTATAACGGTGCATTAGGCGCTGTGTTCCCACGAGATGTCTCTTCACATTGAAGCCTACAGCGTGAAGAGACATCCCTCGGGTGGCGTTCAACCCTCCCGCTCCTAACAGCGGCTGCGTGTCGTCTGTCAGACGAAAGACGATGGAGACTCTGAGGCCGTCAAATACAATAAGCGCGCGTGTCCGTTAAAAAAACGAAGAAACGAGAGTGGACTGAGGGAAAGGTAAAGAAAGGATTGGTGAAAAAAGGTAGGGAAAGAGAGGTAGAGTATTTGTTGTTGTTGTTGTTCATTGTGGAGAGTATCTTCACTAGACGTCTGAGTGGTTTGGTTTCGCATCGCGTTGTAGCAGTGTCCTACTTAATGAAGGTTTTCTTTGGTTATCTGCCTAACGCTGTAGTCTACAACAACACTGCGGCATCCGCATGCTGCTCACACCCACCCAGAGACTCAATGAGAAACAGACACTGTGTAATAAAGCAGCAAGAGAAATCACACTGCTTTAGGTTCATGCTCTACAGACTGTTCAGAGGGACAGTAAACTCAGACTAGTGCCAGGAGTTTTCCCTGGCCATGTAACCTGATCAGCAACACTGGGGTACAGAGTTTTCCCTGGCCATGTAACCTGATCAGCAACACTTGGATACAGAGTTTTCCCTGGCCATGTACCCTGATCAGCAACACTGGGATACAGAGTTTTCCCTGGCCATGTAACCTGATCAGCAACACTAGGGTACAGAGTTTTCCCTGGCCATGTAACCTGATCAGCAACACTGGGATACAGAGTTTTCCCTGGCCATGTAACTTGATCAGCAACACGTTTACATACACTAAGTTAACTATGCCTTTAAAAGATGGAAAATTCAAGAAAATTATGTAATGGCTTCTGATAGGCTAATTGACATCATTTGAGTCAATTGGAGGTGTACCTGTGGATGTATTTCAAGGCCTACCTTCAAACTCAGTGCCTCTGCTTGACATCATGGGAAAATCAAAAGAAATCAGCCAAGATCTCAGAAAAAAATTGTTGACCTCCACAAGTCTGGTTCATCCTTGGGAGCAATTTCCAAACGCTTGAAGGTACCACATTCATCTGTACAAACAATAGTAACAAGTATAAACACCATGGGACCACGCAGCCGTCATACTGCTCAGGAAGGAGACGTGTTCTGTCTCCTAGAGATGAACGTACTTTGGTGCAAAAAGTGCACATCAATCCCAAAACAAAAGCAAAGGACCTTGTGAAGATGCTGGAGGAAACCGGTACATACTGTAAGTATCTATATCCACAATAAACAAGTCCTATATCGACATAATCTGAAAGGCCGCTCAGCAAGGCAGAAACCAGCTCCAAAACCGCCATTAAAAAAATCCAGACTACGGTTTGCAACTTCACATGGGGACAAAGATCGTACTTTTTGGAGAAATGTCCTCTGGTCCGATGAAACAAAAATAGAACTGTTTGGCCATAATGACCATCGTTATGTTTGTAGGAAAAGGGGGGAGGCTTGAAAGCCGAAGGAACCTTCCCAAACGTGAAGCACGAGGGTGGCAGCATCATGTTGTGGGGGTGCTTTGCTGCAGGAGGAGCTGGGTGCACTTCACAAAATAGATGGCATCATGAAGCAAGAAAATTATGTGGATATATTGAAGCAACATCTCAAGACATCAGTCACCAAGTTAAAGCTTGTCGCAAATGGGTCTTCCAAATGGACAATGACCCCAAGCATACTTCCAAAGTTGTGGCAAAATGGCTTAAGGACAACAAAGTCAAGGTATTGGAGTGGCCATCACAAAGCCCTGACCTCAATCCTATAGAACATTTGTGGGCAGATCTGAAAAAGCTTGTGCGAACAAAGAGTCCTACAAACCTGACTCAGCTACACCAGCTCTGTCAGGAGGAATGGGCCAAATTCACCCAACTTATTGTGGGAAGGTTGTGGAAGGCTATCTGAAATGTTTGACCCAAGTTAAACAAATTTAAAGGCAATGCTACCAAATACTAATTGAGTGTATGTAAACGTCTGACCCACTGGGAATGTGATGAAGAAATAAAAGCTGAAATAAATAATTCTCTCTACTATTATTCTGACATTTCACATTCTTAAATAAAGTGGTGATCCTAACTGACCTAAGACAGGGAATTTGTACTTGGATTAAATGTCAGGAATAGTGAAAAGTTTCATGTATTTGGCTAAGGTGTATGTACATTTCCGACATCAACTATACTATAATAATATATATATAGACAAGGAGAGAAGTGAAAGACAGGGACAGATATATACTGTATATATACTGTCCCTGTCTTTCACTTCTCTCCTTGCTTTCTACTCTCCCCACCCCCCTGTGTTATCAACAGTTTAAGGAGGTTTCTGTTCACCAACGGCTGATACCTCTCCCTTTCAAATCTCTCTCTCTCTTCTCTCTCTCTCTCTCTCTCTCTCTCTCTCTCTCTCTCTCTCTCTCTCTCTCTCTCTCTCTCTCTCTCTCTCTCTCGGCTTTGTTCACTTGATTAAGCCCAGCTGTCACCGTCATCCGAAACCGTTCTTGTTGCATTGTTACATAAATTAGCTGTGGTTCTCAGGCTCCTAGCTAGCACTGTTGATTTGGCCTGACGTCACTCTCCCTTGTTTATGCATTTGACACACAGCTCATTTGCTTTCCACTGCACTTCGTCTCGGGCCAGCCAGTGTGTGAGTGTGTGTGTGTGTGTGTGTGAATGTGGTCTAACTGTGTTGTGTGGCGTACGCCAGCCATTAACTCAAGTCAATCATGTCCTCCTTCTCCAAACACGTCTCTTCCCTCCATTGCTTCTCCCAGAGTTGATTATTATCTTTCATATTTTGGCAGGCCAATAAAATCAAACCCTGACTAAAGGATTGGTCTGGGTGGGTAGGAATAGATTTGGCT
>NC_036871.1:14956637-14960231 GCF_002910315.2 Salvelinus sp. IW2-2015 | reverse complement strand
TCTGACCCTCTGGAATTGTGATACAGTGAATTATAAGTGAAATAATCTGTCTGTAAACAATTGTTGGAAAAATTACTTGTGTCATGCACAAAGTAGATGTCCTAACCGACTTGCCAAAACTATAGTTTGTTAACCAGAAATTTGTGGAGTGGTTGAAAAATGAGTTTTAATGACTCCAACCTAAGTGTATGTAAACTTCCGACTTCAAATGTATATAAATATTTTTTACTTTATTAACTAGGCAAGTCAGTTAAGAACAAATTCTTATTCACAATGACGGTCTAGGAACAGTGGATTAACTGCCTTGTTCAGGGGCAGAACGGCAGATTTTTACCTTGTCAGCTCGGGAATTCAATCTAGCAACCTTTCGGTTACTGGCCCAACACTCTACCCACTAGGCTACCTGCCGCCCCACATAGAGAGATAGAGTAATGGAGACATCTATTACTCATCCAAACTGTAATTCTCAACCAACCTAGCCACTGAGCCTGCGGGCCTGTTCCCTATGGCCGGGTACCTCAAAACAGTACAGTTCAGTAGTCCTACAGCAAAGTCCCCAGTAAATCTCAGTAGTATGCCAAGACCTTCTAGACCCAGCCATCCGTCAGTGCAGCCGTCAGACAGTGAGACCAGCAGGCCCTTTCATCTTTCTATTCTCTGCCTCTAGCACAGCTCTGGATTTCAATTTATCTGAGTGATGTCCTCAGGCCTGGGTTGTTGGGTTGGGTTGGGGTGTTGGATTGGGGTGTTGGGACGAGGGTAAAAGGACAGCACTGGTTTATAGTCCGAGGGAGAAGAGGAGAGGAAATAAGATGTACACACACACACACACACAGGTATGTGCACGCACACACACTTTCACATACACACACACACAGTTCAGAGTTAAAATAGTCCCACAGAACAGTCAGAGAACTAGAATAGTAAACTATTTCATCCTGGATCAGAGAAAAGCAGACAGAAAGGGAATATCATTAGGATAGGTTGAGAGAGAGAGGGCTATAGGGTAGATATACAGTACTCTCTAGGGTAAGGAGGATTGAGAAAGGAGGGATGGACAGAATGTAAGAGAAAAGAACAATTGGCGAAAGAGAGAAAGATAAAACTGGAGGGATTATGTGAAAGATAAGAGCGAGTGAAGATTAAAAATTCAGAGAGAGGGAGAGAGGGGTAGAGGGAGGGACACAGAGAGAAGAGGGTGAGATGGAGAGAAGGACAAAAAGAAAGCTTGGTAGTGAAAGGCTGTCTCCAAACCATGAGCCAGAGCCACAACTCGTTCTCTTCCTCCATCCCTCTCTCTACCTTCCTCCATTCCTCCCTCGCTCCATGTGTCTCAGGAGGGAGGCAGCGAGAGCATCAAAGATTTACAGAGACAGGCTCTTAGTAAGGCCTCTAAGACACACACATATTGGGCAGGGTTGGCTGAGCGACATAGCAGCTACTCCCGATACAGAGCTGGCAACACCCCCCCCCCCCACCACAAAAAAAATATAGGCCTAGTCACTGGGTAGGAGAGACACACGAACTGAAAGACTCACGAATGCACACAAATGCGCACACACACACATTCCCTAGATGCTCTAACACCATGCCAATTGCATATACACTGCATACATACTTGTGAAGTGGCACAGAGATGCATGCTACAATCACATGGGACATTACAAACATCTTACATGTACACACAGGCATAGAAATGAAGAAAGTAGAACACCTTCACATCGAACACACACAAAAACAGAGAGATACACAACGTAGATGTCCTAACCGACTTGCCAAAACTATAGTTTGTTAACCAGAAATTTGTGGAGTGGTTGAAAAATGAGTTTTAATGACTCCAACCTAAGTGTATGTAAACTTCCGACTTCAAATGTATATAAATATTTTTTACTTTATTAACTAGGCAAGTCAGTTAAGAACAAATTCTTATTCACAATGACGGTCTAGGAACAGTGGATTAACTGCCTTGTTCAGGGGCAGAACGGCAGATTTTTACCTTGTCAGCTCGGGAATTCAATCTAGCAACCTTTCGGTTACTGGCCCAACACTCTACCCACTAGGCTACCTGCCGCCCACATAGAGAGATAGAGTAATGGAGACATCTATTACTCATCCAAACTGTAATTCTAACCAACCTAGCCACTGAGCCTGCGGGCCTGTTCCCTATGGCCGGGTACCTCAAAACAGTACAGTTCAGTAGTCCTACAGCAAAGTCCCCAGTAAATCTCAGTAGTATGCCAAGACCTTCTAGACCCAGCCATCCGTCAGTGCAGCCGTCAGACAGTGAGACCAGCAGGCCCTTTCATCTTTCTATTCTCTGCCTCTAGCACAGCTCTGGATTTCAATTTATCTGAGTGATGTCCTCAGGCCTGGGTTGTTGGGTTGGGTTGGGGTGTTGATTGGGGTGTTGGGACGAGGGTAAAAGGACAGCACTGGTTTATAGTCCGAGGGAGAAGAGGAGAGGAAATAAGATGTACACCAACACACACACACAGGTATGTGCACGCACACACCACTTTCACATACACACACACAGTTCAGAGTTAAAATAGTCCCACAGAACAGTCAGAGAACTAGAATAGTAAACTATTTCATCCTGGATCAGAGAAAAGCAGACAGAAAGGGAATATCATTAGGATAGGTTGAGAGAGAGAGGGCTATAGGGTAGATATACAGTACTCTCTAGGGTAAGGAGGATTGAGAAGAGGGGATGGACAGAATGTAAGAGAAAAGAACAATTGGCGAAAGAGAGAAAGATAAAACTGGAGGGATTATGTGAAAGATAAGAGCGAGTGAAGATTAAAAATTCAGAGAGAGGGAGAGAGGGGTAGAGGGAGGGACACAGAGAGAAGAGGGTGAGATGGAGAGAAGGACAAAAAGAAAGCTTGGTAGTGAAAGGCTGTCTCCAAACCATGAGCCAGAGCCACAACTCGTTCTCTTCCTCCATCCCTCTCTCTACTTCCTCCATTCCTCCCTCGCTCCATGTGTCTCAGGAGGGAGGCAGCGAGAGCATCAAAGATTTACAGAGACAGGCTCTTAGTAAGGCCTCTAAGACACACCACTATTGGGCAGGGTTGGCTGAGCGACATAGCAGCTACTCCCGATACAGAGCTGGCAACACCCCCCCCCCACCACAAAAAAAATATAGGCCTAGTCACTGGGTAGGAGAGACACACGAACTGAAAGACTCACGAATGCACACAAATGCGCACACACACACATTCCCTAGATGCTCTAACACCATGCCAATTGCATATACACTGCATACATACTTGTGAAGTGGCACAGAGATGCATGCTACAATCACATGGGAACATTACAAACATCTTACATGTACACACAGGCATAGAAATGAAGAAAGTAGAACACCTTCACATCGAACACACACGCACTGATACCGAAACACACAGGCATAGAAATGAAGAAGTAGAACACCTTCACATCGAACACACACGCACTGATACCAAAACACACAGGCATAGAAATGAAGAAAGTAGAACACCTTCACATCGAACACACACGCACTGATACCGAAAACACACAGGCATAGAAATGAAGAAAGTAGAAACACCTTCACATCGAACAACACCCGGG
>NC_036871.1:14925283-14956612 GCF_002910315.2 Salvelinus sp. IW2-2015 | reverse complement strand
ACGCACATGATACCGAAAACACACAGGCATAGAAATGAAGAAAGTAGAACACCTTCACATCGAACACACACGCACTGATACAAAAACACACAGGCATAGAAATGAAGAAAGTAGAACACCTTCACATCGAACACACACGCCCTGATACGAAAACACACAGGCATAGAAATGAAGAAAGTAGAACACCTTCACATCGAACACACACGCACTGATACAAAACACACAGGCATAGAAATGAAGAAAGTAGAACACCTTCACATCGAACACACACGCACTGATACCGAAAACACACCAGGCCACCCAGCTGTGCACAAAGCTTGAGTTCAGGGGGTTCGTTTTGACAAGTCAAATATTTAGAGAGACAATTCTGCAGGGGGGAGATGAGATGAAATTGAGAGGAACTGGGAGGGAGGGAGGTTGGGATAGAGAGAGAGACTGAGATGCCCTGCGTTACAGTAGAAGATACTGTATGAACGCTGAATAAGTCATTGTCATTTCCCAGCCAGGTCACCCGTGATACAAGTCAGTATTAGACGTCCATCCATGTCTGAGGATGTCGCGAGGTGACGTGGAAACCAGCCACTAGGGGCAACAGTGAGCGCTGTTACCTTCAAGTAGGTTTCTGTTTGCTAGGATGTTGTGGACGCGGATGGTGGCTTGCATCTGGGGCAAAAGGTTGTGTTGGAAACCGTGATAGAAAGTTGTTTTTGAGTTTTTTGTTTTAAGCCTGTCTCAAACGTTAACCCTTACCTTAACCATTTGTGGTTAATGCCTAACTTAAGATTTGGGAGTCAATGCCTAAAGTTAAACATAACCTTAAATTCAGAGTTATTGCCTAAACTTGACCGTAAAAACGTTGAAATTTGACGTGTGGAACAACTCCAGAATTTGACATTTGGATGAACGTCTAATTCCGACGTGAGACTGTGAGAGCTTGTTGCATTTCACGTTCATTAGACCAATGCTCGCGCTCTTACTTAGGGAAGAGAGAGAGGGGAGAGGGAGAAGGAGTGGGGAAAGCGGGAGAGCCCTTTAATGCTTTTGAAGGCATGTCGTCAGCTTTCTTTCTCTGTATACTGAATGTCTAAAACATGTGCCATCCATACCAGAATTAGACATTGGGTTCCAAGACCCAGATCCACACTTTGGATATATGTTGAAGGCCCAGTGCAGTCAAAATTCAGTTTCAACACTGGTATAAGTAGCATGTTAAAAATGTGACAACATTTTGATCAGTTTTATTTCCTGATAGTGGCTGGTTAAAAATACAATCTACACAGGACCTTCTAATCAGCAGGTTAGCATGGGTGGAGTTTACGCTTTCCCTGGTGACATCACCATGCGGTAAATTGGTTAATAAAACAATAACAAGAGAGTTCCAAACCTCTCTGCCATTAACAACTCGTTTTCAGTTTCCCCTCCCTCCTCAGACCACCCCCAGACAGTCCTAGCAAAATCCCTGCTTGAGAAATAGTTTTTTGCTAAAAAAAAAACATTTAATGGAAATCTATTACAGTAAGGTACTTAATTGTTACTCAAATGATTTGATAGCGATACAAAAATGCCTGCATTGTTAAGGAGAGACTGTTTGAAGAGAGACAGAAAGTGAAAGGCAAAGATTAAAATAGAATGACCTCCGGTAAAAAAAGTTGATACTGACACATTTCTTGAAATGTCCATTTGGACGTAAATTGTGTCCATTCAGACAGGTCTATGTGCACTAGTTCTGTCTATATGTCTGTATGTTCCTGAGCCAGAGGGTGTGTCTGTCTGAACCGTGTCCTCTCATCCACTCCACCAGCAGGAACACATGTCCTCCAGTATACTATACAAGGTTCACAATCCTGCTCCGGAGACCCACGTGTCCCGGAGACTAAAGGTCGACCGATTAATCTGAATGGCCGATTTATTAGGGCCGATTTCAAATTTTCATAACATCAGTATTTTTGGACACCGATTTGCTTTATTTTTTTTTTTACACTTTTATTTAACTAGGCAAGTCAGTTAAGAAACACATTCTTATTTCAATGACGGTAGAACGGTGGGTTAACTGCCTTGTTCAGGGGCAGAAGGACAGATTTTTACCTTGTCAGCTCGGGGATTTGTTTTGCAACCCTCCGGTTACTAGTCCAACGCTCTACACCTGCCTTACATTGCACTCCACGAGGAGCCTGCGTGGCAGGCTGACTACCTGTTACGCGAGGGCAGCAGAAGCCAAGGTAAGTTGCTAGCTAGCATTAAACTTATCTTATAAAAAACAATCAATCTTAGCATAAGCACTAGTTAACTACACATGGTTGATGATATTACTAGTTTATCTAGTGTGTCCTGCGTTGTATATAATCGATGCGTGCCTGTTAATTTCTCATCGAATCACAGCCTACTTCGCCAAACGGGTGATGATTTAACAAGCGCATTTGTGAAAAAAAGCACTGTCGTTGCGCCAACGTACCTAACCATAAACATCAATGCCTTTCTTTAAAATCAATACACAAGTATATATTTTTAAACCTGCATATTTAGTTAATATTGCCTGCTAACATGAATTTCTTATAACTAGGGAAATTGTCACTTCTCTTGCGTTCGTGCAAGCAGTCAGGGTATATGCAGCAGTTTGGGCAGCCTGGCTCGTTGCAAACTGTGTGAAGCCATTTATTCCTAACAAAGGCCCGTAATTAATTTGCCAGAATTGTACCATAATTATGACATACATTGAAGGTTGTCAATGTAACAGCAATATTTAGACTTAGGGATGCCATCGGGTTAGATAAAATACGGAACGGTTCCGTATTTCACTGAAAGAATAAACGTTATATTTTCGAAATGAAGATTTGACCATATTAATGACCTAAGGCTCGTTTCTGTGTGTTATTTTGTTATAATTAAGTATGATTTGATATTTGATAGCAGTCTGACTGAGCAGCAGCAAGCTCGTAAGCATTCATTCAAACAGCACTTTCGTGCGTATGCCAGCAGCTCTTCGCAATGCTTCAAGCATTGACTGTATGTTTGTTTTACTCCATGTGTAACTCTGTGTTGTGTATGTGTCGAACTGCTTTGCTTTATCTTGGCCAGGTCGCAATTGTTTGAGAACTTGTTCTCAACTTGCCTACCTGATTAAATAAAGGTGAAATAAAAAAAATCAATAAAAAGTTTAAATAAAAGTGTTATATCTCATTTATTGTTGTATTTGTCATTATTACAATAAATAAATACATTTTTTTTTTAAAGATATCGGCCAATTAATCTTTTTTTGGTACTCCAATAATCGGACCTCTACTGGAGACACCCACATTTCTTTATTAATTTACTCTTTAGCGTCATATTGTGATATTATTCTTGTTACCAGGTATTGTTTGTTTGTTTTCTATTTGGAAACTCTTGAAAACGAGATGGTCATCTCAAGAGATTTAATCCTGCAAATAATTTTTTTAATAAAATACATTTAGCCAGGTAAGTCATCTATTCTCGTCTACAATACCCACTAGTAATTTAATTGAATGCACTCAATTGAACACACACCAACGACAATATTCATCAACACTTGATGAGAATTGAGAGAGAGGGAGACAGCGAGACAAAGAGGGGGGGGGGATGGATCACAGTGACTGCACTCAATAAATGAGGGGAGCTGCTTGGCATACACACCAACATAAATACGAGTACACTGAGGAATGACGTGGGTCGTCTTAGAGAGGAGGGGTGAGGTAGTGGTTAGGACATAGAGAGTCCGTACTTTACAACTCCTCTAATGATGGCCGTGTGTGTGTGTTGGCTTGTACTGGAAATCCCAAAAGTCCCGGCAAGGATAGTAAAACATGCAAATTCTCCCCATGAGGACAAAGGCTATTTTATTGCTTAGGGGTTAGATTTGGGCTAGAATCAGTGTTAGGGTAAAACTACGGTTAGGTTTATGGTTAGTTTAGGGGTTAAGGTTATTGTTATTTTATGTTAGAAGTTAGTCAGATACATTTGCACTCGGTCTTGACTCCGTATCGGACAGTGAAGACTCATAATTGCTTCCCAAGACCAGCTGAGTAAAAACTCTTAATTATCAGCTTCCATTAAGTCTCCGCATAAAACTGCTTCTCCAGCCAAATATATACACGTCTTTCTTGAACATGAATATCTTAACAGCCTTTATATCTATTAGGACATGTTTGTCCTATAGGACTTCAGTGTGTGACATGTTCGTGATTCTGAAAGGACAGCAGCCGTAATACCAGTGCACTAACGTAGGAGAGCGCACTTATTGTAAAACACAAAGGGCCAGTGGTGTAGTGGAGGGTATACGCAGGTATAAACCGTGTACCCACTTTTTTTCAGTGGGCGTTGCGTATACTGACTCTTAATCCCTACTGATTGTGATATCAAAGTAGTGTAGTGAGGTACACGAATTATCAATGATGTCACTGATACCAAAAACACACAGGCATAGAAATGAAGAAAGTAGAACACCTTCACATCGAACACACACGCACTGATACCGAAAACACACAGGCCACCCAGCTGTGCACAAAGCTTGAGTTCAGGGGGTTCGTTTTAGACAAGTCAAATATTTATGAGAGACAATTCTGCAGGGGGGAGATGAGATGAAAATTGAGAGGAACTGGGAGGGAGGGAGGTTGGGATAGAGAGAGAGACTGAGATGCCCTGCGTTACAGTAGAAGATACTGTATGAACGCTGAATAAGTCATTGTCATTTCCCAGCCAGGTCACCCGTGATACAAGTCAGTATTAGACGTCCATCCATGTCTGAGGATGTCGCGAGGTGACGTGGAAACCAGCCACTAGGGGCAACAGTGAGCGCTGTTACCTTCAAGTAGGTTTCTGTTTTGCTAGGATGTTGTGGACGCGGATGGTGGCTTGGCATCTGGGGCAAAAGGTTGTGTTGGAAACCCGTGATAGAAAGTTGTTTTTGAGATTTTTGTTTTAAGCCTGTCTCAAACGTTAACCCTTACCTTAACCATTTGTGGTTAATGCCTAACCTTAAGATTTGGGAGTCAATGCCTAAAGTTAAACATAACCTTAAAAATTCAGAGTTATTGCCTAAACTTGACCGTAAAAACGTTGAAATTTGACGTGTGGAACAACTCCAGAATTTGACATTTGGATGAACGTCTAATTCCGACGTGAGACTGTGAGAGCTTGTTGCATTTCACGTTCATTAGACCAATGCTCGCCTCTTACTTAGGGAAGAGAGAGAGGGGAGAGGGAGAAAGGAGTGGGGAAAGCGGGAGAGAACCCTTTTAATGCTTTTGAAGGCATGTCGTCAGCTTTCTTTCTCTGTATACTGAATGTCTAAAACCATGTGACCATCCATACCAGAATTAGACATTGGGTTCCAAGACCCAGATCCACACTTTGGATATATGTTGAAGGCCCAGTGCAGTCAAAATTCAGTTTCACAACTGGTATAAGTAGCATGTTAAAAATGTGACAACATTTTGATCAGTGTTATTTCCTGATAGTGGCTGGTTAAAAATACAATCTACACAGGACCTTCTAATCAGCAGGTTAGCATGGGTGGGAGTTTACGCTTTCCCTGGTGACATCACCATGCGGTAAATTGGTTAATAAAACAATAACAAAGAGAGTTCCAAACCTCTCTGCCATTAACAACTCGTTTTCAGTTTCCCCTCCCTCCTCAGACCACCCCCAGACAGTCCTAGCAAAATCCCTGCTTGAGAAATAGTTTTTTGCTAAAAAAAAAACATTTTAATGGAAATCTATTACAGTAAGGTACTTAATTGTTACTCAAAAATGATTTGATAGCGATACAAAAAAATGCCTGCATTGTTAAGGAGAGACTGTTTGAAGAGAGACAGAAAGTGAAAGGCAAAGATTAAAATAGAATGACCTCCGGTAAAAAAAAGTTGATACTGACACATGAAAGAACATTTCTTGAAATGTCCATTTGAAGACGTAAATTGTGTCCATTCAGACAGGTCTATGTGCACTAGTTCTGTACTATATGTCTGTATGTTCCTGAGCCAGAGGGTGTGTCTGTCTGAACCTGTTCCTCTCATCCATCACACAGCAGGAACACATGTCCTCCAGTATACTATACCAAGGTTCACAAATCCTGCTCCCGGAGACCCACGTGTCCCGGAGACTAAAGGTCGACCGATTAATCTGAATGGCCGATTTATTAGGGCCGATTTCAAATTTTCATAACAATCAGTATTTTTGGACACCGATTTGCTTTATTTATTTTTTTACACTTTTATTTAACTAGGCAAGTCAGTTAAGAACACATTCTTATTTTCAATGACGGCCTAGGAACGGTGGGTTAACTGCCTTGTTCAGGGGCAGAAGGACAGATTTTTACCTTGTCAGCTCGGGGATTTGTTTTGCAACCCTCCGGTTACTAGTCCAACGCTCTAACCACCTGCCTTACATTGCACTCCACGAGGAGCCTGCGTGGCAGGCTGACTACCTGTTACGCGAGGGCAGCAAGAAGCCAAGGTAAGTTGCTAGCTAGCATTAAACTTATCTTATAAAAAACAATCAATCTTAGCATAAGCACTAGTTAACTACACATGGTTGATGATATTACTAGTTTATCTAGTGTGTCCTGCGTTGTATATAATCGATGCGGTGCCTGTTAATTTCTCATCGAATCACAGCCTACTTCGCCAAACGGGTGATGATTTAACAAGCGCATTTGTGAAAAAAGCACTGTCGTTGCGCACAACGTATAACCATAAAACATCAATGCCTTTCTTTAAAATCAATACACAAGTATATATTTTTAAACCTGCATATTTAGTTAATATTGCCTGCTAACATGAATTTCTTATAACTAGGGAAATTGTCACTTCTCTTGCGTTCCGTGCAAGCAGTCAGGGTATATGCAGCAGTTTGGGCAGCCTGGCTCGTTGCAAACTGTGTGAAGACCATTTATTCCTAACAAAGGCCGTAATTAATTTGCCAGAATTGTACATAATTATGACATAACATTGAAGGTTGTACAATGTAACAGCAATATTTAGACTTAGGGATGCCATCGGGTTAGATAAAATACGGAACGGTTCCGTATTTCACTGAAAGAATAAACGTTATATTTTCGAAATGATAGATTTGACCATATTAATGACCTAAGGCTCGTTTCTGTGTGTTATTTTGTTATAATTAAGTTTATGATTTGATATTTGATAGAACAGTCTGACTGAGCAGCAG
The DNA here is from genome assembly GCF_002910315.2 of Salvelinus sp. IW2-2015. Taxonomy (NCBI): domain Eukaryota; kingdom Metazoa; phylum Chordata; class Actinopteri; order Salmoniformes; family Salmonidae; genus Salvelinus; species Salvelinus sp. IW2-2015. Next base: position 14,949,430 of record NC_036871.1, on the reverse strand, counting down.
CAAGCTCGTAAGCATTCATTCAAACAGCACTTTCGTGCGTATGCCAGCAGCTCTTCGCAATGCTTCAAGCATTGACTGTATGTTTGTTTTACTCCATGTGTAACTCTGTGTTGTTGTATGTGTCGAACTGCTTTGCTTTATCTTGGCCAGGTCGCAATTGTAATTGAGAACTTGTTCTCAACTTGCCTACCTGATTAAATAAAGGTGAAATAAAAAAAATCAATAAAAAGTTTAAATAAAAGTGTTTATTCATTATTGTTGTATTTGTCATTATTACAAATAAATAAATACATTTTTTTTTTTAAAGATATCGGCCAATTAATCTTTTTTTGGTACTCCAATAATCGGACCTCTACTGGAGACACCCACATTTCTTTATTAATTTACTCTTTTAGCGTCATATTGTGATATTATTCTTGTTACCAGGTATTGTTTGTTTGTTTTTCATTTGGAAACTCTTGAAAACGAGATGGTGCATCTCAAGAGATTTAATCCTGCAAATAATTTTTTAAATAAAATACATTTAGCCAGGTAAGTCATCTATTCTCGTCTACAATACCCACCTAGTAATTTAATTGAATGCACTCAATTGAACACACACAACGACAATATTCATCAACACTTGATGAGAATTGAGAGAGAGGGAGACAGCGAGACAAAGAGGGGGGGGGGGATGGATCACAGTGACTGCACTCAATAAAATGAGGGGAGCTGCTTGGCATACACACCAACACTAAATAGAGTACACTGAGGGAATGACGTGGGTCGTCTTAGAGAGGAGGGGGTAGTAGTGGTTAGGAACTGAGAGAGTCCGTACTTTACAACTCCTCTAATGATGGCCGTGTGTGTGTGTTGGCTTGTACTGGAAATCCCCAAAAGTCCCGGCAAGGATAGTAAAACATGCAAAATTCTCCCCATGAGGACAAAGGCTATTTTATTGCTTAGGGGTTAGATTTAGGGCTAGAATCAGTGTTAGGGTTAAAACTACGGTTAGGTTTATGGTTAGGTTTAGGGGTTAAGGTTATTGTTATTGTTATGGTTAGAAGTTAGTCAGATACATTTGCACTCGGTCTTGACTCCGTATCGGACAGTGAAGACTCATAATTGCTTCCCAAGACCAGCTGAGTAAAAAACTCAATTATCAGCTTCCATTAAGTCTCCGCATAAAACTGCTTCTCCAGCCCAAATATATACACGTCTTTCTTGAAACATGAATATCTTAACAGCCTTTATATCTATTATAGACATGTTTGTCCTATAGGACTTCAGTGTGTGACATGTTCGTGATTCTGAAAGGACAGCAGCCGTAATACCAGTGCACTAACGTAGGAGAGCGCACTTATTGTAAAACACAAAGGGCCAGTGGTGTAGTGGAGGGTATACGCAGGTATAAACCGTGTACCCACTTTTTCTTCAGTGGGCGTTGCGTATACTSACTTCTTAATCCCTACTGATGTGTATCAAAGTAGTGTAGTGGAGGTAYACGAMTTATCAATGATGTAGTACAATAGAGAAATMATGCACAAAGTAGCCTACACAATCACAAAGCATGTGAAATATATTCACCTGCGCGCCGCACACAGCCTGGTTTCAGTGGAATATCATCAGCAGGCAGCAAGAGTGTGCAGCTCTGGTTTTGGCATGGAGCAGCTCTCAGCTGGTTTTGGCATGGAGCAGCTCTCAGCTGGTTTTGGCATGGAGCAGCTCACAGAATTATGACATCAGTAGCCGGTAGGGTAGGAAAGACGTTTCAACTTATGATATCTACCAGTAAATGCTAACTAAGTCAACAAACCAGGTATTGAAAAAGTTCAGTCTGTTGGTCAGTAGGCTATTTGTGATGCACAATTGTTATCATGCCCTGTTTGCATCAGGGGTATAGACATGGATGGGCCTGGGTGGACACAGGCCCACCCACTGTGGAGCCAGGCCCTGACAGGCCCCCCGATCAGATTGATGTGATTTAAGCATTGTTGTGGACTTAGATCATTACATATTTTGTCTTTATTCTATTGACAAAAGTATGATTTTGAGAGTGAAAATCATCTGGAAAATGTATAAGACAACTCATAAAAACTATAGGAAAACATAGGATTTTTCGCACAGGGTGCCTTTCCTTTGTTGGGTGGGCCGTTTGGGAACATTTTGGCAAAATTAGACTATACCCAGCTAGCTGCTAGGAGGATGCCATTGAAGGAGTGGGTGACTTTTTCCCCTCATATCGTTTTTCGGTGGCTGTACACCGCTAGAGATACAGATGTCATTTGGTTAGCTAGCAAGATCTTGAACGACTGCTATCCAGTTAGAATATCTCTTATGTTCGCAAATTCATTGTGGTTATCTACTCTGATTTCAGAGCACTCTCGTCTGAGTGTAACAGAGCGTAGAATAACTGATGAATTTACAAACGCGCAACACCGCTGAATATGACCCTTGTCAGTAAATGTAGGGGGGAAAATTACAGTTAGTCAAGAATGCTCTAGATAAGATGTAAACGGTCTAACCAGCTCTGCTACGGCGAGTAAAATGGTTAGAGTGAGGTGTTCTCTCATTTGTGTCTGGAAGTAGCTAGCTAGCAAGGTAGCCAACTTTAGCTTGGGTGCTTGGTTGGGACAAGCATTTACTGGCAGGCAAGTGGTAGAATTATTTTTTATTTTAACCTATATTTAATTAGGCAAGTCAGTTATGAACAAATTCTTATTTACAGCCTACCCAGGCCAAACGCTAACAACGCTGGGCCAATTGAGCACCGCCCTATGGGACTCCCAATCATGGCCGGTTATGATACAGCCTGGAATAAGAAGGCTACAATTACCCATCATTTATCAGCGCAATTTTGATGGCCAAATAGCTGAAAATGTTAGAGGGTTTATCTAATGTTCCTTCGTTAGATTTTAGCTCATCTTGCTCTGGCTAGAACTAACGTTAGTTGTTGATCTGATTATTGTTGATGTGCATAACTGAGTGAAAGAACCCTACCTTTTCATGGTTGTTTCATCAATAGGACAGTAAAGTTCCCAAATGTAAGAGGACTCYTGTGGTATTGACATATTTTCATTAATCTATTCAGGTGTATTTTGTGACTTTTAGTGAATGTGTTCCAATGATCTAAAGTTGTGCTGTTGCAACTGCCTGTAAACACACAGTCCAGTTCAAAGTGAATGATGCAGGTCCAACTACCTGTAAACACACAGTCCAGTTCAAAGTGAATGATGCAGGTCCAACTGCCTGTAAACACACAGTCCAGTTCAAAGTGAATGATGACAGGTCCAACTGCCTGTAAACACACAGTCCAGTTCAAAGTGAATGATGGCAGGTCCAACTGCCTGTAAACACACAGTCCAGTTCAAAGTGAAATGAATGGCAGGCCCTTGTGGCAAATGGCTTGTTGTACAAGACCTACTTTAGCTCTGATTGGCTATAGGGCACTGGTCTGTGTTGACTCGGTCCTGGACAAGACAGATGTTTTTATTCGGTTTATTTACTGCAGTGTATTAATGTCCAAACGCACGGCCGCTTATATCGATAGAGAATTTTCACAAAATGCCTTGGCATACGTAATTCCCAAACATTCTAAGAATTTATGAAAAAGTGAAAATGACCATATGTACAGTTGAAGTCAGAAGTTTACATACACCTTAGCCAAATACATTTAAACTCAATTTTTTGCACAATTCCGACATTTAATCCAAGTAAAATTCCCTGTTTTGAGGTCAGTTAGGATCACCACTTTATTTTAAGAATGTGAAATGTCAGAATAATAGTAGAGAGAATTATTTATTTCAGCTTTTATTTCTTCATTACATTCCCAGTGGGTCAGAAGTTTACATACACTCAATTAGTATTTGGTACCATTGCCTTTTAAATTGTTTAACTTTGGTCAAACGTTTCAGGGAGCCTTCCACAAGCTTCCACAATAAGTTGGGTGAATTTTGGCCCATTGCTCCTGACAGAGCTGGTGTAACTGAGTCAGGTTTGTAGGCCTCCATGCTCCACACGCTTTTCTAGTTCTGCCCACACGTTTTCTATAGGATTGAGGTCAGGGCTTTGTGATGGCCACTCCAATACCTTGACTTTGTTGTCCTTAAGCCATTTTGGAATTACTTTGGAAGTATGCTTGGGTCATTGTCCATTGGAAGACCCATTTGCGATCAAGCTTTAACTTCCTGACTGATGTCTTTGAGATGTTGCTTCAATAATCCACAGATATTTCCCGCCTCATGATGCCATCTATTTTGTGAAGTGCACCAGTCCCTCCTGCAGCAAAGCACCCCCACAACATGATGCTGCCACCCCCGTGCTTCACGGTTGGGACAGTGTTCCTTGGCTTATAAGCCTCCCCCTTTTTCCTCCAAATACAATGATGGTCATTATGGCCAAACAGTTCTATTTTTGTTTCATCAGACCAGAGGACATTTCTCCAAAAAGTACCATCTTTGTCCCCATGTGCAGTTGCATACCGTAGTCTGGCTTTTCTATAGCGGTTTTGGAGCAGTGGCTTCTTCCGTGCTGAGCGGCCTTTCAGGTTATGTCGATATCGGACTTGTTTTACTGTGGATATAGATACTTTTGTATCTGTTTCCTCCAGCATCTTCACAAGGTTCTTTGCTGTTGTTCTGGGACTGATTTGCACTTTTCGCACCAAAGTACGTTCATCTCTAGGAGACAGAACACGTCTCCTTCCTGAGCGGTATGACGGCTGCGTGGTCCCATGGTGTTTATACTTGAGTACTATTGTTTGTAGAGATGAACGTGGTACCTTCAGGTGTTTGGAAATTGCTCCCAAGGAGGAACCAGACTTGTGGAGGTTTACAATTTTTTTCTGAGGTCTTGACTGATTTCTTTTGATTTTCCCATGATGTCAAGCACTGATTTTGAAAGAAGGCCTTGAAATACATCCACAGGTACACCTCCAATTGACTCAAATGATGTCATTTGACATCTAAAGGAATTGTGATACAGTGAATTATAAGTTAAATAATCTGTAAACAATTGTTGGAAAAATGACTTGTGTCATGCACAAAGTAGATGTCCTAGCCGACTTGCCAAAACTATAGTTTGTTGACAAGAAATTTGTGGAGTGGTCGAAAAACGAGTTTTAATGACTCCGACCTAAGTGTATGTAAACTTCTGACTTCAACTGTAAGTGGTCGCTTGTCAGAAAATGTTCCTTAAGGGTATGTAAATGAACAGATTTTAATACGATTTTATGTTGCTACAATGCTGTCAGTTCCACTTTTTTTCAAAGAGGTGGCGAACAACAGCAAGCGAGCTGCAATAACAAACACAGTTCCACTCACCAGATGATGATCATTTGAAACTGAACTTGTTGATGAAAGTTCAAATTGAATTGGGAGAAGCAAACATATTAGCAACAATATCTTCTAGCCGACAACAAAAGCTATCTAGCTAGACCTTGGGAAAACTACTGCTTGCTATTGCGCAGTGACCTGTTGGCCTTCAAGAAGGCAGATGTTTCCATAGGTTTTTGGAAAAACGGTCCCACCCATTAAGTCAAAATGTGATTGGTTGATTCCACTGTCACTCCAAAATAATGCCCTTATACAGTCAAATGGCAGATGCCTTTATCTAACTGATTTAGCTAACTAGATTTATCTCCCAGAGACCAACAAAGAAAAATCCTGATTGAATCTTAAGAGATTGTTCCCCTCCCGGTCTCGGTCTCTCTCTACCCCCCCCCCCCCCGGTCTTAGTCTTGAACCGGTCTCACTTTAGGTGATCTCGAACACAACACTTGTAAAAAATAGGATTTTGAATGGAAATACCTTTTAGGTCCCCACAAGGATAGTGAAACATATGCTGTGTGTGTGTCTGTGCGTGCGGGCGGGCGGGCATGTATGGTGTAATCTGTCGAGTTCTACATGCAATCTACATAATAGAACAGTTTGTATACAAGCTCTGTCTAGACTATGGAATCAAGGGTTGGGTAAAGTAGGAGTGCTGATCTAGGATCACGTCCCCGCTGTCCATGTGATCTTATTCATCGGAAATGCGAAACTGATCCTAGATCAGGACTCTTACTCTGAGACACTACGTGAATATGGCACATAGTCTTATTTACACACAATCTAGCCCCGTTTTCATTCAGGTACCTACAACATAAGGTGTTCAATACAGACCTGCATGTAGCCAGGTAGAAGAAAATAAAAGAGAGAGGATAGATCATCAATCACACTGGCAACATTATCGTCCCCAGAACAATTACCTACGATCTGATTCAATTTCTGCAGTCTGTATGAGAGAGGGAATGGGGAAAAGGAGAGAAGGGGAGAGAGAGCAGGACAGAGAGAGAGAAAAGGAGAGAGAGAGCAGAGGACAGTGAAGGAGAGGTGAAAGCGGAGAGGCAGGAGAACGAGAGAGAGAGCCAAGGCACTCTCTAGGGCAAGGCAACAGAGGGAGAGAGAGAGAGAGAGAGAGATGAAAAGAGGAAAGCAAAAAAGGATTGCCAATGGGAGGTTTGTAGTGCTAAGCTGACATGTCTAACCTAGTGAAAGTGTGTATATATTCACAGAGGGGGGATTTGGCCGACACACACTCAGTCGTCCTGTCAGCTAGCAGTACAGTGATCAGATCACACAGCACAGACCAAACCCTATTACAACCATAGAGAGACATCATATAGTCTGATGTACAGATCGGACAATTCTCAACCTCTCACTGCCATCCCTTCTTTTGCTGTCAGTACAGAGGAGATCCATCAAACATGACATCACCCACGTGAGGGGGCGGGCCAGGCTGGGTCACCTTAGCCAATGTCGCTGCAATGTTGCTGTTTGCGTGTTTGTGTGTGCGTACATGCATTTAAGCCAGCCAAGTCAATCTTTTGTGGATCATGTCCTTGCTAGCAGTATTGTCAGTGGAACGTCTGAAGTGACAAGAAGCTACTTTAATTTCCTCTGGCTGTATTACTTTTATATTCCCTTTCTTTTACTGCTCTGGCATGTGCTCCAATCCTCAAACATTATTCACTTCTAAACCTGCCTGGAACCTTTACCTAGTTACTGCTTCCCCCACATCTCAACTTTATGGCAGCAAGTCTTTCCATGGAAAACGTCGGCCCTGAAGGTTGCCTCACCCTAATCCTAACCCTAAAACTAACCCTAACTCCTAATCCTAAACCTAACCCCTAAACCTAATTCTAACTCTAATCCTAACCCCCGAAACCTAAAAAGCCTTTTTCCTTGTGGGGACCGGCGAAATGTCCCCACTTGTCTAAATTTTCTTTGTTTTATTATCCTTGTTAAACCAAACCACACACACACACACACAAAGCCTTTGGCAGAGAGGAGCAGGGTTGACACAAGCCCTCTTGCTGTAATGAGGGGTTACAATTCTGCGTTTGACAGAACCCATTCCTCTGAAGACAAAAGCTGAGACACATTGCCACCCCCGCAGACACACACACATGCAGTCACAGTCACACACCCTGTCACAGTCACTGACACACATACAAACACGCTGACACCCAACCACAAACACGCACACACACACAAAGTGAGACATGCTGGGCAGCTCCTCTGAACTGCTGTGACCCTGCAGGGGCTGTTCTGTGCTTTGGTGTGTGTGTGTGTGTGGTGTGTGTGGTGTGTGTTGTTGTGTGTGTGTGTGTGTGTGTGTTGTGTGTGTGTGTGTGTGTGTGTGTTGTGTGGTGTGTGTGTGTGTGTGTGTGTGTGTTGTATCTGCATCTGCAGGGGGCATAACAGTATCGGTGAACTCCCCCTCTCACATATGAGGAGCAACAGGGGCCAATGAGATTGAAGGAAAAAAGAAGAGAAAAGAAATAGGGGAGAACAGTAGCAGACCTTGAGGCGTCCAGCTTTGTACAGGCCACTTGTCAGTTAACCTTTAACCTACCATTTCCACGGCCTGTGGAAATCGAATTAACATAATAACAAATCCCCAGCAAGCTCTGTCTGTTTAAGCTAGAGATATCAGKTTTTTTTGCATGGGCTGCATCTCAATCCACCGCATCCGCCGATATCATCCTTCCGCATCTGCGGTGAAAGGTGGCTAGAGCGGTGTTTTGTCAGACCATGAGATATCCCAAAAAATCGGTCTTCTCACAAAACATCTGTAGCGTCCTAACGGTTTGGCCTACACGATGGTGTTCGCCGTTTTGCTCTAGGATGCCCAAAAGCCTCAAAAGACTTGTCTTAAGGTCCCGGTTAAAGAAATTAATGGAAGTATATATGGAGATAGTTTAGTGCCTAATGTCAAAGAATATATAAATAGTTTCCTGATCTTTCTCATATGGTGCCTTCGGAAAGTATTCAGACCCCTTGACTTTTTCTACATTGTTATGTTACAGCCTTATTCTAAATTGTTTCGTTTTTTTCTTAATAAATCTACACACAATACCCCATAATGACTTAGCAAAAACTTGTTTTTAGACATTTTTGCTGTTTTATCAAAAATAAAAAACTTAAATATCAAGTATTCAGACCCATTACTCARTACTTTGTTAATGCACCTTTGGCAGTGATTACAGCCTTGAGTCTTCTTGAGTATGATGCTACTAGCTTGGCTACACCTGTATTTGGGGAGTTTCTCCCATTCTTCTCTGCAGATCCTCTCAAGCTCTGTCAGGTTGGATGGGGAGCGTCACTGCACAGCTATTTTCAGGTCTCTCCAGAGATGTTCGATCGGGTTCAAGTCCGGGCTCTGGCTGGGCCACTCAAGGACATTCAGAGACTTGTCCCGAAGCCACTCCTACATTGACTTGGCTGTGTGCTTAGGGTCGTTGTCCTGTTGGATGGTGAACCTTCGCCCCTGTCTGAGGTCCTGAGTGCTCTGAAGCAGATTTTCATCATTGATCTCTCTGTACATTGCTCAGTTTATCTTTCCCATGATCCTGACTCATCCCCAGAGTCACTGCCGCTGAAAAACATCTACACAGCATGATGCTGCCCCCACCATGCTTTACCGTGAGGCTGCTGCCAGGTTTCCTCCAGCCGTGATGCTTGGCATTCAGGCCAACGAGTTCAATCTTGGTTTCAACAGACCAAATAATCTTGCCTCTCATGGTCTGAAAGTCCTTTAGGTGCCTTTTGGCAAACTTCAAGTGGGCTGTCATGTGCCTTTTACTAAGAAGTGGCTTCCGTCTGGCCACTCTACCATAAAGGCCTGATTGGTGGAGTGCTGCAGAGATAGTTGTCCTTTTGGAAGGTTCACCCATCTCCACAGAGGAACTCTGGAGCTCTGACAGAGTGACCATTGGGTTCTTGGTCACCTCCCTGACCAAGGCCCTTCTCCCCCGATTACTCAGTTTGGCCGGGCGGCCAGCTCCAGGAAGAGTCTTGGTGGTTCCAAACTTCTTCCATTTAAGAATGATGGAGGCCATTGCGTTCTTGAGGATCTTCAATGCTGCATAAATGTTTTGGTACCCATCCCCAGATCTGTGCCTCAACTAAATCTTGTCTCGGAGCTCTACGGACAATTCCTTCGACCTCCTGGCTTGGTTTTTGCTCTGGCATGCACTGTCAACTGTGGGACCTTATATAGACAGGTGTGTGCCTTTCCAAATCAAGTCCAATCAATTGCATTTATCACAGGTGGAATTCAATCAAGTTGTAAATAAGGTATTTCTGTTTTCTATTTTTTATAAATTTGCAAGCCTTTCTAAAAACCTGTTTTTTTATTTGTCATATGGGTTATTGTGTGTAGATTGATGAGGATTTTTTTATTTCATCCATTTTAGAATAAGGCTGTAACATAACAAAATGTGGAAAAGGGCAAGGGGTCTGAATACTTTCCGAATGCACTGTATCTCTCAGATATAGGACAGACACTTCAGAACAAACTTCCTTTTGATTCCTTTTTTTTGCCTATGTAGTGAATCCCTTATTCAATGTGTTTCTATTGGCTAATAACAGTCATGTCAAATTCAGTGTTTAATCCAATATTTGTTTTATCTATTTTTTTGATACCTTAAGGGGTCTTAAAATTCCAAATCAACCAGCTAAATAATCCTTGGTATGACCAACTTAAAATAAGTTGACCAACTTATTAAATTAAATTGACCACCTCCATAACCTCTTTATTTTGTTAAAGAACCCCAGTGTAATGCCAAACAACATTTCTTCACCCCTCCTCTTCATCTATTCCCCCTATCCTCTCTCTTCACCAATGTGGAACATAGAGCAGGACCAATCAAGGATCGTCCACCTCCTCTTCCTCTCTTCCTCCTGTCTTCTCTTCCCCAATATCCAGGTCATAGCCTGGCCAAGGTACAGGGCCAAGCAGAGCAGAGCTCCCCAACCTCCTGTGTTCCCCTCTGGAGAACATCAAACACACGGTGGTCTGTTTCATGCTCCCGGCACACCATCACGGCTTAATGCTTCAAGAGACTGACTACTGACACCAGCATTTTAACAACTCCTGCACGTCCACCAGACAGTCTCAACACACACACATAGACACACACCAATACACAGCCAGCAGCATGCTGACTTTCAACTGCTGAGGATTTATTACGAGACAGACAAACATACGTACGCGCACACATGCTCAAATACCCATGTTCACACACATCAACGCCCAGCTCACAGACTTTCAACTGCTGAAGGATTTATTGTGAGACAGACAAACAGACAGACAGTGAGATAGCACAAGTCCTTTTATCTAACACACATCTATCTATCAGATGTCTATAGCCGAACACATTGCCATATGCTAACATTAACCTTCAAATGGTCCTCATTAATCCTTATCTTGAAGTCAAGTACACTTAGAAAAAAGGGTTCTTTGCAGAGGGATAGGGTTTTACTCTGTTTTTTATCTGAAGGACCATTTTTGGAAGACGAGGGTTCTTTGTAAGGTAAAGGGTTTTACCTTCAACCTTTAACATCCTAAGAACCCTTTTTGGAAGAAAGTGTTCTTTGATGATTCTTTGGAAAGCGTGAAGGGTTCTACATAGAACCCCTTCTGAGTCTGAATAAACTTTTTTATTGTAATGTACTTTCTGTGATTTTTCATTCTGTGAGAGTGGTAGTATAGGAGGGAGTATGATTGAACTACCGGTGTGTTATATGGTAGACAGCAAATTGGCCAGATTTACCCCGTGTTGAATTATCTGTGTAACATTTCTACTGTTGATTCAGGAGTTACATTAACTTAACAGTCAGTGGTATGAAACGTTAGCAGCCAGCCTAGTACTACACGACATGATGTATACAAAACGGGCCCCAGTGAACAGTGTTTTTCAGTCTGTGTGTGACGGCGGCAGGTAGCCTAGCGATGAAGAGTGTTGGGGCCAGTAACTGAAAGGTTGCTGGTTCAAATCCCAGACCTGACTAGGTGAAAAATCTGTCTGTGCCCTTGAGGAAGGCACTTAACCCTAGTCGCTCTGGATAAGAGTGTCTGCTAAATGATGCGAATGTAAAATGGACAGTTCCTAGGTTTATTGTACTTAGTAAATTATTGATCTGGACTTTACTGGCTTCATGGGGGAGTAACTTCAAATCAGATTGATCTTAAATTGGTCTGCAGTATTGAAAACATGTTATTATGGGATTATGCATTAACTTCTCCAGCTTTACATTCTAGTAATCAACCCTGTGTTGCTTTGTCGTGTAGAGAGCGGAGCTACATGTTTTCATTTCAATAGCTACAGGTTTGGGAAGATAAATATGTTTGTTTTTCTTCCTTACAGACACTTATACATACTTTTTTTTAAACAATACATAGTATTGTATTAACAAAACAGAAGCCCATAATTTCTCAATAAAAATGGAAAATGTTTTATATAGAGTTCTTATGTTTCAGTCCCCACTACAACAACGACATACTGAAATGCATGTATTTTTGAAACATTACATTGAAATACTGTAAATTCCCATGAATTCCTATGGAGGCTGTTCCTTATGGGGAGTAACATAATGGCGGACGGTGACATCTGAACAGCGCCCCCTTTCAGTCATCTTGTGAATACATATAGTAAATCATTTGTTCTATCTAGCACCAAAAGAGGTCCCCTACATGGTTCTACTTAGCACCTTTCTTTTCAAAGAGTCTAAGCAATCTTCACTCACAAAACAGAAGGGAGAGTCAGTTGAGGAAATCTTCTTTCAAAATACATTTTACAGTAGTTTAAAAGCTCTACAACACCCGTAGGCTACAATACTTAGTAGTATTTGCCTCATAGCATGTTGTAGTTGACTAGTTCTGAGTCGTCAGCTGGTCCTCATTGTTGCGCCAGTGTGCAGTGTTCCAAATGTCTGTATTTAACCTCTGGGCTGAGAGCAGTGTGTAAGGGCAGCAGACACACAGACACTATTAGCATATCATTAGCCCCCAGTCTAAGAGGTGAAATTGAGCTGCCCACTGGGAGTGTGTGTGTTGTTCCTTCATGCTTCACACCACAGACACACACACACAAGCTTGCGCAAGCGTGCACGCACATACACACGTCACGTGCATACACAAACACGCACAGACAGGCTGGTCACTAGAAATAGACRGCGATTTCGGACGTTTGAAAAGGTCCTAAGAACGTCAATATATGCCTTCGTAGTCGCTTACAAAAAAAAAGGCCTTGCTTCGGGCACGAACTCATGAGGCACGGAACGAAGCGTGCTGCTTAGACCACTGCGCTACGGCAGTTCACAAAGCCATGAAAATATTATGAATACTGATGATACCAAACACGTCGTTTTTTATTATTTTGTTGTAGCCCTTTCCTGCAGTCGCTGGACCAGAAGCGCCCTCTATTGGCCTCATGGATGGAATGTTCATAATATTTTTCAGGATTTCATCATTAATAAACATGTATTTATTTTTTGACCTCCGAAAGTCCGGTGTTTTAATGTCAAACGGTTTTGTTATATTTCAGTCTTCTGTCATGTATAGAAAGTGTAATACTGGGATGCAAACTCAAAATATAATACCGTTCAACTCTATATCTGACATGGTACAGGTGTCTTCTTGTGATGAGGTTTATACTTTTGTTTGACCTTGTGTGACCCTAAATTTAGCCCACCGCAGTAAAAGGTTAAAGGGAAACTAGCTTTGTGTTTCCAATTACATCATCGGTGTGCATCTTGTGATTTTGACCAATTGTGAGTGGGCTTGCCTACTAATTGTCTACAAATTGGTTGATGATGTCATTGGAAACACATATCTTTCTCTATCTCTTTTTACTACAAAACATAGAAACAAGCCATTTTTACATATGTTGATAGTCACACCTGCCCCCGCTCCCCCTCTCTGGCGCTCGAGGGCGCCAGGCTGCCCATCATTACGCACACCTGTCACCATCATTACGTGCATCAGCGCTCATTGGATTCACCTGGACTCCTTCAGGTTTTGATTGCCTTCCCTATATGTGTCTGTTCCTCTGTTTCATCCCCGTGTCAGTGTAATTGTCGTTTTGTTTCCCCTGTCCAGATGCTGTCCGTGTTCTGTTTCATGTTGGTTGTTTATTAAATGTTCACTCCCTGTACTTGCTTCTTGTCTCCCAGCGTATGTTCTTACATTGATGTTGGGCTGGTGCTGGAGATGATGAATATGAAGTTGAAAAAATCTGTTAAGCCTTCCCCAAACCATAGCTCTAACCATAACCACTCGGAATGAATACATCAACTTTTAACCTTTTTAAGTTGTTTCTGTTTTAACCCTGTAAACATGTGGAATTAACCCTGTAACCATGCAGAACTAATGCGTCAAAAATAGCTATTCTTCCATAATACGTTGAATTTCGAAGGGAAACTATGACATCTTGTTGCTCACAAAGGCATGCACACACACACGCCTCATACACACATACACACATGTATACACATACACACACACACACACACACCTCTCCCAAGGCTACTGTCTCAACTAGGGGGCGCTATCCTGAAAAGCTGACAATTGCATTTAGCCTTCCAAACACTTGTTTAGTGATAGTCAGGGCATAAGTGCTTGAAGAATGGCACAAAAACAACAAAGACAAGGTTACATCAAGTAACACCAGAGGTGACTAAGAGCTAAACAAAATCGACCAGACACCCAATGACAGCTTTGATGAATCAAGGTCTGAAATCTCATTAATTTCCGTCGATCAGTTTGATAAACGTCATAATGTCATCTTCTCAAAGACAAAACAATCGTTAAGCCATCATGAGGGTAATGAGAAAGAGGGACAGGGTGTGTGTGTGTGTTGTGGGTGTGTGCTGTGGCTGTGTGTTGTTTGTGTGATTGTCTGTGTGTGGTGTGTGTGTATGTATATCTGTGTGATTGAGGATATTGATCCACACAAAATCATTACCTCCACTCACAGTAAACACATGTGAACATCTTTGATGATAATCAGGCATGAATAATGTGCCACTTTACATTACATAAATCTTACACAGTAGGCTAGTAACACTAGAAATCCACACTAAAGTACGAATTTATTGATATGTAATTTCATTATTACCAGTATATCTTACATGTGTATTTCAGTGTTTTACTAGGTCTCGTAATGGAAAGTGGACTCCTCAAGAGCACTCTGCTAACCCACTGCTCATAACTATGCTGCCTATCCTGTCGTCTGACGATGCCTTCTTCCAATCAAAACTGAGAAGGAGAGGGGGGCGTGGCTGAGTGTCTCTCAATAGTAATTAACTCTACCTCCTTTCCTTGTGTCTCTTTACTCACAATCAATGATCTGACAAACACCTGCCAGGTCTAAGCAACATGGTGGAAACCTATTCTAGTCCCTTCACCAACCAGAGATGAAGAATAGGACAGGAGATTTCCCTGTTCCTACCCATGACCTGACCAGAAAAACTCCACGGTCCTTAATGATGACAAACAAGAAACCAGAAAAAGCACAAGGGCGTCCATTTACAGTATTGAGACCCAGCCACCAGCTCTTATAACCTAGACTCGTCTCAACCTTTAAGTCTTATATGATAGACTTCATCTTCTTCAGTAGGTCCTATGGATTGGAGTGTAGTCTGGCCAGGAGTAGTGAAGTGTGAACGGAAAGGCACTGGAGCAATGAACCGCCCTTTGCTGTCTCTGCCTGGGCCGGTTTCCCCTCTCTCCACTGGGATTCTCTGCCTCTAACCCTATTACAGGCCTGAGTCACTGGCTTACTGGTGCTCTTTCATGCCTTCCCAGGAAGGGTGCATCACTGAGTGGGTTGGTCACTGACGTGGACTTTCCTGTCTGGGTTGGCGCCCCCCCCCCCACCCCCCTTGGGTTGTGCCTTGTCGGAGATCTTTGTGGGCTATACTCAGCCTTGTCTCAGGATGGTAAATTGGTGGTTGAAGATGTCTCCTCTAGTGGAATGTGGGGCTGTGCTTTTCGGCAAAGTGGGTGGCGGTTATATCCTGCCTGTTTGACCCTGTCGGGGGTATCATCGGATGGGGCAACAGTGTCTCCTGACCCCTCCTGTTCTCAGCCTCCAGTATTTATGCTGCAGTAGTTTATGTGTCGGGGGCTAGGGTCAGTCTTGTATATCTGGAGTATTCTCCTGTCTTATCCGGTGTCCTGTGTGAATTTAAGTATGCTCTCTCTAATTCTCTCTTTTCTCTCTTCTTTCTTTCTTTCTTTCTTTCTCGCTCTCTCTCTCTCGGAGGACCTGAGCCCTAGGACCATGCCTCAGGACTACCTGGCATGATGACTCCTTGCTGTCCCCAGTTCCTCCTGGCCGTCGCTGCTGCTCCAGTTTCAACTGTTCTGCCTGCGGCATGGAACCCTGACCTGTCACCCGGACAAGCTACCTGTCCCAGACCTGCTGTTTTCAACTCTCTAGAGACAGCAGGAGCGGTAGAGATACTCTCAATGATCAGCTATGAAAAGCCAACTGACAATTACTCCTGAGGTGCTGACCTGTTGCACCCTCGAAACTACTGTGATTATATATTATTTGACCATGCTGGTCATTTATGATACATGACTTTTCGAAACTTCTGTGCCCATGTTCTGTTATAATCTCCACCCAGCACAGGCAGAAGAGGACTGGCCACCCCTCATAGCCTGGTTCCTCTCTAGGTTTCTTCCTAGCTTTTGGCCTTTCTAGGGAGTTTTTCCTAGCCACCGTGCTTCTACACCTGCATTGCTTGCTGTTTGGGGTTTTAGGCTGGGTTTCTGTACAGCACTTTGAGATATCAGCTGATGTAAGAAGGGCTGTATAAATACATTTGATTTGATTTGAACCACTCCTTCTCCTCTCTCTCCCAGAGTGAATCACAATGATGGACTTGGTGTGCAACCTTGAGCCAGTCTCAGCCAATACATTAGTCTGATCAAGCCCACAGTCTTACTGTCCCTGCCTGGGAAGAAAGAATGGCCAAGATGCAACATTCAGGTGTCTCATAATTGGGAGACTACTTCACTGAGCTGTTTAATATGCCAGAGAAAGACGTTATTTTTGTTAGCACAGAGGGCACTGATATAAACTATCTCTCTCATTCTCTCTCTCTCTCTCTGTCTTTCTCACTCTTACTCTTCTCTTTGTTTCTCTCTCACTCCCTTGCCCACTCTGTTGCAGTCTCTCTCCTCCTTTCTTTCTCTCCCACAATCTCGCTCGCTCTCATCTCTTCTCTCTCGCTCTCTGACCTCAGACTAGAGTAAAGTCCACAGCACCAGAAATAAGAAATAAATCACGTTCTGTCAAGACAGATTTGTTCTCAACACCCTATGGATTAGACATTTCAAAGAAAAAGGGGTTGTCACTGGCGTTAAATCCGCCCATTGATTTACACGGTATGGTTAATCAACTTGATTAAGACTGTCCCATTAGCACAGCGACCTCCCGGCTTTATGATGTATGGCTGCTGACATATTCACCACATTACATCTCCCTCCACATGTCAACACAGCAACATTACAATCACTTCACGATCCCATTTTATCTATCACATCACATGACTCCTGTAAGCAATCCCAATCACATAGTGGCTGCATTCCAAGCACTTAAAAGACACACCCTCTCCCCTCACGACCTCAAATTAAGTGGACACTTCTGATGACGTATCATGACGTCTGACGAGTTGACACTTGCAGGGCAAGGGGCGAGGGAAGAATGAATTCATTTTAAAAATGGGCCGCTCTTGACCGGAAATGTGTCACTCGTTCATCCCACAGTCGTATTTTCAGTCATCGTGGAACTGTTGTGTGCCTTATATGCGCTACAGTCAATTATGTTTGCATTTCATATCTCGGCTAGAACACAACGCATCCGCAGACATTGAATGTTAGCCATCCTACTATAACAGGTCAATTGAAAATGACAATGTATAATTGTGACKTCAGGGAAAGTGAGCAATGTTAACGTTTCCAAAAGCTAACCAAACAAAAACATMATTACTTTTATGATACGTGTTTGAGCCGTCATGTGTATRAGTAGCACCATTTCTAACATATTTACATTTGTTTTTACTTACACTTGTATGTTGACTTCGCCATATTAATGTTGGTTTTAAGTTTTGCCTGACTTTTCTTAGCAGACGTACAATCGTCGTGAGTTGAATTATGGGGCGTTTTAGGCCCCGGAGTGAACAGAATTCGCAAACTCGCAAACTCGATCAAAAACAAGGGCTGAGGGGCTTATGTTGCCAACTTCCCTTGCTTGGCTAATCATTTGTCCAACGATAAAGATGGCCGCGGGGATTCCCYCAAGGGCATAAGACGAGGGTAARTGGAGGAGGGTGTGTCTTTTATGAGTTTGAAACGCAGCCCCATAGTGATTAACTTAAGCATTAGGCTATGGATTGAGCATAGCGGTAAAGATATTTTCAGAAAGAGAAGTACTTGAAAATATATTAGCATTAGAAGAAAGTACATAATATTACCTCTATAATGCTAATACTACTGTAAACTATGGGTATYGGTATATATGGAATACTGTATGTACCAATAGCCTACATTATACAATTGATGGATCTAATCCTGAATGCTGATTGGTTAAAAGCGCAAAAGTCTATTAAAGGTCTGTTCCACAAGTTACCACCGGCTAAATCTATGACGTTAAAATGCCTATTTACTCTGTTCCATCTGACTGCGCAATCCACTGTCTCATCAGCCCAGCCAGGCAATTTATCAACTTGATCTCCACTATAAAAAGCATCTAGACATTATCTCACATTTCATTTAGACTAACATTAATGGTAAATTGTAATTATTTCGCTACTATGGCCTATTTATTGCCTTACCTCCCTAATCTTCTACATTTGCACACACTGTACATAGATTTCAGGAAACAGCAGAGGGAGCACCCCCCTATCCACATCGACGGGACAGTAGTGGAGAGGGTGGAAAGTTTTAAGTTCCTCGGCGTACACATCACGGACAAACTGAATTGGTCCACCCACACAGACAGCGTGGTGAAGAAGGCGCAGCAGCGCCTCTTCAACCTCAGGAGGCTGAAGAAATTCGGCTTGTCACCAAAAGCACTCACAAACTTTTACAGATGCACAATCGAGAGCATCCTGTCGGGCTGTATCATCGCCTGGTACGTCAACTGCTCCGCCCACAACCGTAAGGCTCTCCAGAGGGTAGTGAGGTCTGCACAACGCATCACCGGGGGCAAACTACCTGCACTCCAGGACACCTACACCACCCGATGTCACAGGAAGACCATAAAGATCATCAAGGACAACAACCACCCGAGCCACTGCCTGTTCACCCCGCTATCATCCAGAAGGCGAGGTCAGTACAGGTGCATCAAAGCAGGGACCGAGAGACTGAAAAACAGCTTCTATCTCAAGGCCATCAGACTGTTAAACAGCCATCACTAACATTGAGTGGCTGCTGCCAACATACTGACTCAACTCCAGCCACTTCAATAATGGAAGAATTGATGTAAAAACTGTATCACTAGCCACTTTAAACAAGGCCACTTTATATAATGTTTACATACCCTACATTACTCATCTCATATGTATATACTGTACTCTATACCATCTACTGCATCTTGCCTATGCCGTTCTGTACCATCACTCATTCATATATTTTTATGTACATATTCTTCACACTTCCTTTACACTTGTGTGTATAAGGTAGTTGTTGTGAAATTGTTAGGTCAGATTACTCGTTGGTTATTACTGCATTGTCGGAACTAGAAGCACAAGCATTTTGCTACACTCGCATTAACATCTGCTAACCATGTGTATGTGACAATAAAATTTGATTTGATTTGTCTATTGTGTTATTGACTGTACGTTTGTTTATGTGTAACTCTGTGAGAAACGTTGCCTGCCTGTCGGTCTCGTCCCGACTCGTTCATGGGACAACTGGAGATCGAATTTTAATTTTGAAACAAAGTTGCAAATGTCGAAGAGATAGACAGTAAGGTTTATACAAATCAACACAGAGGTTGTCGTTTTTGTCGCACTGCTTTGCTTTATCTTGGCCAGGTCGCAGTTGTAAATGAGAACTTGTTCTCAACTGGCCTACCTGGTTAAATAAGGTGAAATAGAATAAAATAAAATAAAAATTTAGTTTTCAACAGCGGAGATTTGTGCGACAAAAACGACAACACAGAGGTTGTCATTTTTGTCGCACTGCTTTGCTTTATCTTGGCCAGGTCGCAGTTGTAAATGAGAACTTGTTCTCAACTGGCCTACCTGGTTAAATAAGGTGAAATAGAATAAAATAAAATAAAAATTTAGTTTTCAACAGCGGAGATTTGTATAAACCTTACTGTCTATCTCTCCGACATTTGCAACTTTGTTTCAAAATTAAAATTCGATCTCCAGCTGTCCCATGAACGAGTCGGGACGAGACCGACAGGCAGGCAACGTTTCTCAGCTAGTTGAAATTATGAATCAACTGGCATCATTTTTATGGATAAATACAAATAAATGTCAATTGAAAAAAGGTAAAATGAAACAAAGTGTAGGTAGTTTGCAGTCTTTCCAGCTTCAGTTTGAAGTGACTGTGTTATCTGTGTTGTTGGCTAGCTCCTCTGTTTCCTAATGAGAGAGCACATTTTCTATGCCAGGTGAAATCACACCTCATTAGCTCATTGTTATGTATGTATCCAAATAAATTTCACTAGAAAACAGCCTAAATAAAGGCAGCTACTTTGCTGTTATTCTGGCTGCACTWTTTGATGTGACTGTAAGTTAGCCGTAGTTGGCTAGCTTGCAAGCAAAGGATAAAAATGTTGCCAGCCAGTATATCAATTATCAATCAACATTTAGAACGAACAACTGGGTCGCTTCCATAGATACAGAMCAAAAAGACTGAACGACTGGGTCGCGTCTCTGGCAACCGAACCAATAGAACGAACAACCGGCARCTTGGGTAGCAACCCTAGATTTGTGTCGGGACTATATCTTGTGGAAGGAGGAAATAGTTTGAATAAATGTATCAAAATAACAATTTGAATGAAAATATGTCAATCATTATTTGAATATGTTGGTAACCCGTTGTAAAAAAGTGATAATGCCCTCGAAGCCGGTGTTTGGAGGATATATAGACACGGGTTAACAACACCCGTGTTGTTAATTATCACTTAATTATTATTGCAAGTGTCCTGCATTGTGGCACATTGTCTCTTGGATTTACAGTAGCCTACTGTATCTAAAGTAGGTTGAACAGTGTTGCATTAAAACACAGTTGACAGCAAAAAAACTAAAGTATTACTCCCAATGGTAGCTGACTTTAGCCTACTGTATATTATTTAGTGACTGCTTTCGCAATGTGGCTCGAGTGTGGACTGCGGAGCCAGCACAGTGTGGTAACTAACCACCATGTCTACGTCCCAAATGGCACCCTATTCCATTTAGAGTGCACTACAGGGCCCATRGGACTCTGGTCAAAAGTAGTGTACTATATAGGGAATAAGATGCCATTTGTGACAGCCCATGCATGGTGAATTCCTGGGAAGGCACACATATAATCAGCTGTGCTGAATGCTGACTTGTGACTGTGTCTATGAAAAGAGCTAGCTCTGACATCACATAGTGCAATACACACACCACAGTCAGTGTGTGAGGTTAGTGTGTGTGTGTGTGTGTGTGTTGTCTCTGTGTGTGTATCATCATATTTGCGTGGTTATGCTTGTGGTCAAGTGATCGTCTGGCTAGCGGGAGTTTCCAGGGAAACACACGAGAGAGAGAGAGAGACAGAGACAGAGACAGAGACCAAGAGAGACAGAGACAGAGACAGAGAGAGAGAGAGAAAAGAAAGACAGAGAGAGACAGAGAGAGAGAGAAGGAGAGGAGAGAGAGAGAGAGAGAGAAGAGAGAGAGAGAGACACACACAGAGAGAGAGACAGAAGAGAGAGACACAGAGAGAGACACAGAGAGACACAGAGAGAGAGACAGAAGAGAGAGACAGAGAGAGACACAGAGAGAGAGACAACAAAGAGAAGACACGAGAGAGAGAGCGAGAGAGACACCAAGAGAACAGAGAGAGACAGAGACAGAGACAGAGAGAGAGAGAGAGAGAGAGAGAGAGAGAGAGAGAGAGAGAGAGAGAGAGAGAGAGGAGAGAGAGAGAGAGAGAGAGAGAGAGAGAGAGAGAAGAGAGAGAGAGCAGAGAGAGAGAGGAGAAGAGAGAGAGAGAGAGACAGAGAGAGAGACAGAGAGAGAAAGATTTTTCCCTCAGCAAGATGAAGGATATTCATGATCAATACTGGCTAGATCAGAAGACGTACTGCTGACACCGATTGCAATAAGAAGTCAATGAGGGCTTCTTGACTTACTGTTTATATTCATCCAAGGTGTGGCTCAACTTGAAACTGAAATGTTCTGCTACTGAAATGTTCTGCTACAAAATGTAAAGGACAATATTTACTGTACATAGTTTTTAAATCTGTCGCATGTTTAACTTGTGCCACTGCCATATACGACAATTCATATCCTCGCAATAACACCACTGAGCATAGCCAACCGTTTCTAAGGGCGTGACAAGGAATGCTGAAGCACAATAACTATCAATTGAACCTGCAAACCTGAGTGAACCTAAGTAGCCTAGTCTATTTGCAGGGGATGGGAAGTTTGGGGGTCTGTTATTGGAGCATCATTTTTATCAGACAGGTAATTACTAATAGGTTAGCTATTTCTCAGAACGGTTAACAATCCATAGTTGCTGATGGTCAGGGGCGTTACAAGATTCATATATTTCGTACACAAATAAAGTCAATTCGGTGCGCAAAGCATCATTATAGTGACAGAGATCGACTAACCTACCTGATATTTCAGACTGGGGCACTCCTTTCAGACTAAAACCATTGCCGTTGTAGAACTGTCGGATATCCGAACAACTCTGAGCTTTTCCGCTCCCCGTATCCCCGAATCCCGGCACCGTCAGGGCGCAAAGCACCAGAGCTGTAACCACCGCGAAATCCATCATACAGTATTACAGCCACACGGCCAAGTGCAAATCCGAGAGAGGGGTGTAGTGTGATTGAGTTAAGTCCTAAACAACGGGAGACATCCACTCCCGCTGCCCGATAGTAGGCGTTCGTCAAAACTTCTCAGTTGCGTTGGGCTTCGCTATACTGTCGTGGTTGGTTCGCTGCGTCCAGTCTCAGCGCTGTGCTGCACGGAATGAGAGGGAGTGTGTGTGTGGAGGGGGAGAGCAGTCCCGTCTCTTCTCTGGGCAGCTTGCAGGCCTTTTTGGTCGCGTTGTAGATAAATCAACCACTGGAGCAATTTCACACAAATTATCTGCGCCTCCTCGTAGACAGTTCAGTTAACAATGTGCAGTCACCTGAGGAAAGGCAATAGAAACATGATTAGTAGCCAAAACATGAATTTACAAAATTCCAGAAAATCAACAGGTGACATGAATGGAAAATAACGTCTCTTTATGGTATTACCGGCGATGACAGCCCAATAGCGAGCTTTCAGCGGAGGAGCGACCGGTAAAACGGCAGTAAGGGAGACCGTCAAGTCGAGTTCAAGTTAATGATGCTCTCCCGGCGCTGCCACTCAGTCGAATGAGGAGAAGGAGGCGGAGAGTCAGAACGAAAGAGAGAGAGAGAGAGAGAGAGAGAAAGAAAGAGAGGGGGAGAGGGAGAGAAAGAGAAAGAGAGAGGCACCGACTGCAGGAGGACACCGCGGAGCTTGTGACTGCGACGGAGCTTCCCCACAGGATGTTGCATCAAACCAACCGTTGATCGGGCCAATGAAACGGACTTCATTCCTCCGGTGGCGTGTGCCACAGACTTGCAAAACGGACTTGTTTTGGCGATGAGGAGGCTAAACCGTTCTGAGATCAGCAATAGCCCCTAATGATGGGTAGTTAGTTAGCTGTTCCTTGGGGCACCAGGCTATCCTTACTCACTTGTCTGGTCTAATTGGGTGCATTCCTAGATCAAGTTCGTTTTTAGGGATGTTTTACGCAGTATAACGTCTTTTGAATGATTAAATGCAATACAGAAAATACATTAGCTGAGGCTACATTGGACATGTGGACTTATCCATGCATGTGTAAAGTACACTCAAAAAAAGATGGGTTAAAAACAACCAAGTGCTGGGTAAATAGTGGACACGTTAGGTTCTTAGTCACTTAGTTGTGGATCATAGCTCAACAACCCAAGGTCAGATCAGACGACTGGAAGTGTGGCTTAGTAGGGGCTATATTTCTTTTTGGCCAACCTTGAGAGTAAATGTCGGTTAATCTGTTCTGTTGCATTGTCAACACATGTTGAGCACTGACACTTCTGTAGCATAATGAGGTGTACACAAGTTGAGTTCCTCAAGTACCTACAGTATGTGTGTGCCAATGTTTGGATAGTTACCACTTTGATATGATATTTAAATAATAATGTTATTAATTGTATATTAAAATATGTCATGTACAAAAATATTTAAGGGAAATGTCAACTTGCAGTGTACAAACATGATGAAAAGTAATTACATTTACTCTCATGGGTGGCCCACAATACCTATTTGAAAGCGTTCAGCAGAGGAGCGTCCAGTGAAATTGCAGTAATTGTCACGTTCCTGACCTGTTTTCTGTTAGTTTTTGTATGTGTTAGTTGGTCAGGACGTGAGTTTGGGTGGGCAGTCTATGTTTTCTGTTTCTATGTTGGTTAATGGGTACCTAATATGGTTCTCAATTAGAGGCAGGTGGTTTTCATCTCCTCTGATTGAGAATCATATTAAGGTAGGTGTTGTCACATTGTTTGTCGTGGGTGGTTGTCTTCCGTGTCTGTGTCTGTTTGCACCATACGGGACTGTTTCGTTCGTTCAT
>NC_036871.1:14922134-14925112 GCF_002910315.2 Salvelinus sp. IW2-2015 | reverse complement strand
CGTTTTTATGTAGTCATTTTTTCCTGTTCGTGCGTTTCGTGTTATATGTAAGTTCGTATGTTCAGGTTTGTCTACATTCGTTTTGTTGTTTTGTTAAGTATTCAAGTGAAGTTCGTGTTTTTCGTCTACACTTAAATAAATTCATTATGTCTAAATACAACGCTGCAGTTTGGTTCAATCCCTGCTCCTCCTCTTCGGATGATGGTGTCCCGGTTCGCCTACATAGCCCGGTGCGGTTATTCACCTCCCCGCCACTGGGCGGCCGACGAATGCTCAAGGGAGCCAGTACGCTGCACGGTCCGGTATTTCCTGCGCTACCTCCCCGCCCCAGCCCAGTACCACCAGTGCCTACACATCGCACCAGGCTTCCAGTGTGTTTTCAGAAGCCCTGTCTCCTCCACGCACTCTTCCTATGGGTGCGTGCTCCATCCAGTGCCTCCAGTTCCGGCACCACGCACTAAGCACCTGTGCGTCTCCAGAGCCCTGTACACACTGTTTCCTTCTCCCCGTACTCGTCCTGATGTGCGTGCCCTCAGCCCGGTGCCACCAGTGCCGGTACCACGCACCAGGCCAATAGTACGCTTTGAGAGTCCAGTGTGCCCTGTCCCTGCTCCCCGCACTAGCGTGAAGGTGCGTGTCCTTAGCCCGGTGCCTCCAGTCCGGCACCACGCATCAGGTCTACAATGCGCCTTAGTCCGGCCAGAGCCATCCGTCTCCCAGCGCCATCTGAAGCCATGCCGTCTCCCCAGCGCCATTCTGAAGCCATCCGTCTCCCAGCGCCATCTGAGCCATCCGTCTCCCACGCCATCTGAGCCATCGTCTGCCCAGTGCCGTTGAGCCATCCGTCTGTCTCCGAGCCATTAGAGCCGCCCGTCTGTCCCGAGCCTCAGAGCCGATAGTCAGTCAGGAGCCGCTAGAGCGCATTCGTCAGAACAGGATCTGCAGAGCCGCCAACCAGACTGGATCTGCCAGAGCCGCCAACCAGACAGGATCTGCCAGGCCGCCAACCAGACAGGATCTGCCAGAGCCGCCAACCAGACAGGATCTGCCAGAAGCCGCCAACCAGACAGGGTCTGCCAGAGCCGCCAACCAGACAGGATCTGCTAGAGCCGCCAGTGAGCCATGAGCGTCTAGAGCCGTCAGCCAGCCATGAGCGTCTAGAGCCGTCAGCCAGCCATGAGCAGCCAGAGCTGTCAGCGAGCCATGAGCGTCCAGAGCCGTCACCAGCCATGAGCGTCCAGAGCCGTCAGGCAGACCTGAGCGTCCAGAGCCGTCAGCTAGTCAGGAGCGTCCAGAGCTGCCATGTATCCAGAACTGCCCCTCAGTCCAGAGCTGTCTCTCTGTCCGGAGCTGCCCTTCAGTCCGGAGTTGCCCCTCTATTTGAGCTACCTCTCTATCTTGAGCTACCTCTCTATCCTGACCTACCTCTGTCCTGAGCTATCTTGTCCCGGAGCTGTCCTTATTTTTGTGTTGCCTCATATTAGGTGGGTGGAATAAAGAGGGTGGTCATTCTGAGGGGAGAAGTAAGCTGGATTGACTATGGTGGGTGGGGACCTCGCCAGAGCCTGAGCAACCACGTGGTCAGAGTGCCCACCCTGCCCTCCCCTAGACTTTGCTGGTGCGCCGGAGTCGCCCACCTTGAAGGGGCCAATAAAGCAAATTAAATTGAATTGAGAGAGAGAGAGAGAGAGAGAGAGAGAGAGAGAGAGAGAGAGAGAGAGAGAGAGAGAGAGAGAGAGATCCATATGCCATAAATAGTCATTTCCGTTCTACCTCATGAATCTATTTGTGATCATCTGATAATGTTTAGGTATACATTAGCAACGGTCACTCTATTCTTAGGTGTTCCATGTGACTTGATCACTCCTAACATTAGCTACAGGCCTCACATATCACAGTACACCCACAAATAAATAGTCACACCCCCTCACCCCCCTCTCCTATAACACATAATAGTTATTCTTAGTGGAAATGAATTGCTATTGTAATATTAACTCTTCTGTAATGCCTCATTGCATTGTTTTACTTTGTAGTTAGATATTATGTGTCACACGGGCCTTAGATAGTCCTAGTTACCCCACATAGGCGACTGTAGACCGAGCAAAATGCTGCGGGGTACAGTCAAGACATCTTCTTTCTCCTTGTTATTCCCTTTCCCTCGATTCATCCTGTGTGACGTACCACCCTATCAGAGTGTCTCACATACGGCCTTAGGTTGGTGTCTCTGCTTTCTGGTGGGAGGACGGGTTCATAGTATCGGCAGGAACAGAAGCAAAGAAATGTTATCGAACATCACACACATGGTTTGCATTATTAGGAGCCGTCCTCCCCTCATCGAAAATGTCACTTGTCTTTTCCTACCAGCACTGACTTTGCTGAGAGCTACTTTATTGAGGCAAAATGTACTTACTACGGTTGTCCCACCCAGCTATCTGAAGATGAATGCACTTACTGTAAGTCACTCTGGATAAGAGCGTCTGCTAAATGACTCAAATGGAAATGGAAATCTGCTCAAGAGTGTGTTTGCAGGTACATGTGAGTGTTTATCAAACACGTGTGGTCCTAGGTTGGTCCTAGGTTGGCCCTAGGTTGGTCCTAGGTTGGCCCTAGGTTGGCCCTAGGTTGGCCCTTGGTTGGCCCTAGGTTGGCCCTAGGCTGGCCCTAGGTTGGCCCTAGGTTGGTCCTAGGCTGGCCCTAGGTTGGCCCTAGGCTGGCCCTAGGTTGGCCCTAGGTTGGCCCTAGGTTGGCCCTAGGCTGGCCCTAGGTTGGCCCTAGGTTGGCCCTAGGTTGGCCCTAGGCTGGCCCTAGGCTGGCCCTTGGTTGTGGTATATATGGACAGCCTGATAGGGAAGCTCTCCAGTGGCTGGTATGGGGATTATGCAATTAACGTGGGTTAAAGCCACAACACAGGCATGTTGTCTCCAGGCTCCACCATTGAAGTTTTATTGGGCCTGACCATAAAAGCCTTCCTAACGAGT
>NC_036871.1:14920538-14921364 GCF_002910315.2 Salvelinus sp. IW2-2015 | reverse complement strand
ACATCTTCCACGCTGTTATTACATGACAGGCATTTTTAGGGAGTGATATACTGTCCTTTATAAATTAGACTGCTCTAGTAAACTCTATGTCATAGAGTTAAAAACATTTTAGGATTAGTCAGATGCGCACACGCACACACACAAACGCACACGCACACGCACACACACACACACTCTGCATCCTGCTACTCGTAAGTAGCTATCAACATAAATATGGGTTGTRTTTACAATGGTGTTTGTTCTTCGCGGACTGCCCTTTTCTTGTGGCAACAGGTCACACATCTTGCTGTTGTGATGGCACACTGTGGTATTTCAAATCTCTCTCCCTGTCTCTCTCGCTCTTTATCTCTGTCTCCCTCTCTCAATTCAATTTAAGGGCTTTATTGGCATGGGAAACATGTTTACATTGAAATAGATAATAAGTGAAATAGATAATAAACAAAAATGAAATAAACAAAACAATTTTACAGTAAACATTACACTCACAAAAGTTCCAAAATAATAAAGACATTTCAAATGTCATATTATGTGCAAATAGTTAAAGTACAAAAGGGAAAATAAATAAACATAAATATGGATTGTATTTACAATGGTGTTTGTCCTTCACTGGTTGCCCTTTTCTTGTGGCAACAGGTCACAAATCTTGTTGCTATGATGGCACACTGTGGTATTTCACCCAATAGATATGGGAGTTATATCAAAATKGGGTTTGTTTTTGAATTCTTTGTGGGTCTGTGTAATCTGAGGGAAATATGTGTCTCTAATATGRTCTCTCTCTATCTCTCTTCCTCTGTCTCTTTCTCACCCTGTCTCTCTCGCTCTCTCT
>NC_036871.1:14914536-14916003 GCF_002910315.2 Salvelinus sp. IW2-2015 | reverse complement strand
CGTCAATATTGCCAAACCAACAATGTATACAATATACATTGTAATAAAATGAAGAATAAAGAAGAAGAATATAAAATGGTAGCAAATAGTAATACAAATAAAGAAAAAAGTTAAATAATAATAACAAAAATATCTCTGTCTCTGTCCCATCGCTCGCTCTCCCCTTCCTCTCACTCTCACTCTCTTTCTCTAGGTCATGTATAACTCGAAGGGATGTTTTCAGGATTCTCATTCTCCAGTCTCTGGGCCATTGGATACTTGTGCTATATCACACGGCGATTCCATTGGCACGGTGTCTGTAACCACAGCGTCTACACAAATACCAGATCTGAATTCTCCTCCACACAGAGCCCTGAGAGAGACAGAAAGAGGCTGAGAGGCAGCACGGGAGAAATATCGATGAAGGTAGAGGGAGGAGAAAGAGAAGGCCGAGAAAAGAATAGAAAGACATAGAATGGGGAGGCAGAGAGAGAGAGAGAAACTAGAACGGTGGAGTGAGAGCACAGAAAACAGAAAGACCAATGAACCGCCTATAGACAGAGACGTAAGAGGGAGAGAAAAACAGAGGGAGGAGAGAAAGGAAAGAGGGAAAGGAGCGGAGGAGTAGAAGCCAACACCAGCCAACATACTCCTTTCCCAGATATTCTGTTGTTGTCCTAGTGGGAGGGCCATTGTTGGGGCTGAGTGATGCCCCATGGGGGAGTGTGGGTAGAGGTCTGTTTGCCATTCCCTCTCCCTGCGGGTAGCCTGGTAACTCTGAACCACCACGTCTCCTAGGTAATTACCAATCTGAACACATTCCACACATCCCATTAAACCGGCTTCCAGGCTATAAATATTTCAATCAATCACCTCATCAGCTCAACAGGGTCTTTCCGTGTCGGGTGTCGGTAGCAAGCGTTTATGTGACAGAGTGGAGAAATGAATGGAAGTCAGGTACAGTACTGTGACTGCAGGCATGGACGGGGAGAAGTTGTTGGGAGACGTAGAGGAGGGACAGAATGAAAGCGGTTAGGAATGGATGAGAATGGATGGAGGTCGGCTGTTTGGTTAGAGAGAGATGATAGACTAGCACAGGAAACACAAAACCCTATACAGCATCAACGTCTATCTCACATTGACAGTATAACCCCCTCTCTCTTTCTTCCTTTGGTTTTCCTTACACACCTACATACTGTAGCATTACTGTACCCATCTGGCTCTCCACTCCTCCACCGACCCCTTCATCCAATGACTCTTTTCGTTGGCTTCCCTTCTGTGGCCGTATACATATTTCAGCTTGTCTATTTGTAATGCGTCTTGGTGGATAAATGAACCTCTCTCGGCGGCTGCCTTGGAGAAATACTGAGAACTCATGACGTCTTGGGGAGGGAGTGAGGAGGATACGGCAGGCTGGGGAGTGGAGTCAGGGGACACAAACCACACTCTGGGCCTTCGCATGGCAAGCCATGAATACAAACCACACTC
>NC_036871.1:14896249-14913437 GCF_002910315.2 Salvelinus sp. IW2-2015 | reverse complement strand
CATATCTCTGGGAGCTTCTCAGACCCCTGTGTGGAACTCTTAATTATGTTCCCACAGCCTCTCCCGGAACGCTGGGAACTCCGGAACATTCCTACAACATTCCAATACTTTCCTCTTCCGTTTTATCAAGTTACTCCAACTTTCCTCCATCTCTGTCTGTTTGTTTTCATAATGGACTGACCTTCTGGGAGAAATCGTCTTCAATTCAGCCCTGGTGGTGATAGATGGTATAGGTATGCTCTCTCTCTGCTCGGGATTTGGTTGGGTCTAATTGTGTTGCTGCCCTGGGTCTCTGTGGGGTCTGTTTGTGTTTGTGAACAGAGCCCCAGGACCATCTCTCTCTCTCTCTCTCTCTCTATCTCTCTCTTGACTTGAGAGCTCTCTCTCTCTCTCCTTCACTCCATTCAAGCTTTGGTAGTTTTCTCTCTCTCCCTGGGGACTTTCTCTCTATCTTCTCTCTCTCCCATCCCTCTCTTCCTTTCTCCCAGTGGTGGCAGTGATCTGGGCATCTGGGCATGGGGCCTGGCATACCAGCCTCTACAGTCCACAGTGATCTGGGCATGGGGCCTGGCATACCAGCCTCTACAGTCCACAGTGATTTGGGCATCTTGGCATGGGACCTGGCATACCAGCCTCTACAGTCCACAGTGATCTGGGCATCTGGGCATGGGGCCTGGCATACCAGCCTCTACAGTCCACAGTGATCTGGGCATCTGGGCATGGGGCCTGGCATACCAGCCTCTACAGTCCACAGTGCTCTGGGCATCTGGGCATGGGGCCTGGCATACCAGCCTCTACAGTCCACAGTGCTCTGGGCATCTGGGCATGGGGCCTGGCATACCAGCCTCTACAATCCACAGTGCTCTGGGCATCTGGGCATGGGGCCTGGCATACCAGCCTCTACAGTCCACAGTGATCTGGGCCCGGTTTCCCAAATGCATCTCAAGGCTAAGTTCATCGTTAGAACCTTCATATGACCATTGTTAAATCTCTGAGCTGTTTCTCAAAAACCATCGTTATTAACGTAGCACTTGAAAACGCTCGTAATCTAACGCCTGCCTCAAACAACTCGTAATCTAACGCCTGCCTCAAACAACTCGTAATCTAACGCCTGCCTCAAACAACTCGTAATCTAACGCCTGCCCAAACAACTCGTAATCTAACGCCTGCCTCAAACAACTCGTAATCTAACGCCTGCCTTAAACAACTCGTAATCTAACGCCTGCCTTAAACAACTTGTAATCTAACGCCTGCCTTAAACAACTCGTAATCTAACGCCTGCCTTAAACAACTCGTAATCTAACGCCTGCCTCAAACAACTTGTAATCTAACGCCTGCCTTAAACAACTCGTAATCTAACGCCTGCCTTAAACAACTCGTAGAACAGCTAAGAACGTGGTTTCTACACAGATCTCCGCAAAACATAAAATCACCTCGTTTATCCGTCTCTCTGTGACCGGGATAGCTTCAGAACAAATTTGACTATAAATACAAAGTTGCCAATGTCTTGACACAAACAAGTGACATATACAAGTATGTTGCATTAAGGTAACTGCATTAAAATATAAACAGTAAGGTGCGTTCAATCAATTGAGATCTATTTTGCTACGTGTAGACTGCGGTCTGTCATTCGTCTCAATATATTTCATGATGTGTAGCATGTGCGCAGTGCAATGACGTGCCAAATCGGTGATTTTGTGAATTTCTATTGGGGTAAGCATTAGAATAAAGCCGCCTCAATATTTGCAGCCGTAGGTGGTAATATCTCTCTGGGAGCTGATCCTTCGTCAGTACTGTGAAATCATTTGAATGTTAAGGAAACATTTGAATGGGGAAAGCTGATCCAAGAGCAGCGCTCCCTTTCTCTACGATCCTATCATTATCGACACGTGCTCCACTTAGCGGCCGTTCTCTCTGAGTGGTGTTTTGGGAAACGCAAGTTACATCTTCGGCGGTTGTAAGAACGATGCATTGTTAAAATCCTAAGTTCCATCACTATCAGCAAACGAGCCCAGAGCAGTGCCTGGCTAATGGTGAATTGGCATTTAGATTAAGTCATTTCAGCACACTCCTCATCTGGTGTTGTAAACTGCATTGTAAAACAAATCTTGTAAAGCTGTCTAGGGGAAAAACATTCAGTTTTTTTGGTCGCGTATCAAATAAGGCTGCAATACGCTGGTACATTTCCTGTAGGCAGGCGGGGGACTGGGGATGGAAAGTGTTGTGTGCTTTCTATTGATTTACAATAGAGGCCACTTGACTGGAGCTCCATTTAGTAAGGCTACAAAGTACATGGGTGTGTATGAGGCTATGGGCAATTACATGGGAAACAATGAGTTACGTACCATATGGCTATATTTCATACCAGCAATAAGTGGTTCATTTTCCTTATGTGCTCTGTTCTGCATGGGCATAGGGAAAGACTTTCTCCAGCACGACGTGAAACCCAGTTGCTGGTGACCACTGCCCCAGTCTCTGCTATGGTTTAGCTCTCAGTTCAATCCCCATTAGCCTCCTCACTTAAAAAATGCTGGGTTGTTAGGATGACCCAACTGCTGGGCTGCAGGCATTGGGTCACTTAGTTGGGTTGTTGTCTTTAAAAAAGAGCCAGGTTGGGTTGTCGATGCTGGGTTGTTGAGATATGACATATGAGCCAGAGGGTTAAATCCCTTTCTGACTGTGTTATCCAAACAACCCAACTGCTCCAAATAACCCAGAGTGTGTTCCGTGTCCAATACTTAACCAGTGCTGGGTTACCAAATAACCCAGAGTGTGTTCCGTGTCCAATACTTAACCAGTGCTGGGTTACCAAATAACCCAGAGTGTGTTCCGTGTCCAATATTTAACCAGTGCTGGGTTACCAAATAACCCAGAGTGTGTTCCGTGTCCAATATTTAACCAGTGCTGGGTTACCAAATAACTCAAATAAGGATGTTTTTAACCCAGCATTTTCTTTTTGAGTGTTCATCCTTGTCCTGCTATGACTATTGATGCTTTACCTAGGACCCAGATTGTTTACTGGTCAGCTTATGTAGTCAGTATTAAACTCCTGTCCCTATAGTCAGAGGAGAGAGCCACAGCACATCGATCTCCACACTGGTCAGGCAGCATGGGACCGTCAGACACTCACAGGATACACACAGGATCAATGACCCCCCCCCCCCCCCGTATTCTCCACACACATCCATCATGTAATACACACGCATACAACACACAACACACTGTGACGCACACTACACTATGACGCACACACACAGAAGTGCACATGGGCACACACGTACACACAAACACATCAATCGTGGTTCCGACACTCCCCTACGATCTCTACCCTTAGAGATGAGAAGTGTCCGAGGGGAAGAATAGGGAGAAGGGTGAAGAGAGGGAGAGAAGAGGTAGAGAGAGAAAGAGGTAGGGGGGAGAGAGTGAAAGGTAGAGAGGGATTTAACAGTGGTCTAGGTGGAGGAATAGCACCCAGGGGAGAAAGGAAGGAGTGAGGGAGGAGAGGAGGCAGGAGAGGAGGACGGGAGGAGCGTTCACAGAAGCGTTCCTCGATTTTAGACATGAAGGAAGGAGAACAGGGCAGAACGCCAAACAGAGCATGTCGGTTCCGTCTGATGGATAGAAGATGAGAAACGACCTCTTACAGGTTTCTATCATTTCATCTGCAGGGATGATCTACTGGTCTTCATATGTGATTTAGTGACAAGAGGAGCTTGTTTTGGGCCACACTGTATTGCAGATGTCTGTTATTTCCTTTGCCGCCTGCATTGTTTGTAAGGGTGACATGCCACTGATTGTTAACTTGACTTAAAACACGGATTGCACCAGACTGCACGTTTCACTTTCTCTGCACACACACAGAGAAAGAACACTGTACCATTTCCTCAGTGATTCAGCTTACGATGCGGACGGTAGGGCAGACCCTCCCATCCCCCCACTGGCCCCACATCCTCTCACGCTCACACACACACACACCAACCTACCCTTAGCGCAGTCTAGCGTTTAATTGGAATTGGTGAGGATGAGGACGCCTTGCGGGGCCACATATCTCCACGGCGTGGCCGTTCTCATCAGGGCGATGCGACTAATCTGTTTCCCTAACAGTCACGCTTCACTGTGAGTAATGCCCTGGGCCCTACTACTCTCCACCTTATTAAGACACAATATACTCTAATGACAACTAGCTCACTTTACACTCCACTAGAGAGAAGAGAGAGAGGAGCATTGGGATGTAAGGTGTGTGTGTGTGTGTGTGTGTGTGTGTGTGTGTGTGTGTGTGTGTGTTGTGATGTGTGGTGAGGAGTGTATAGGGGTGTGTGTGTGGTGAGGGGGTAGAGGTGTATGTTGTGGAGGGGGTAGGGGTGTGTGTGTGTGTGGTGTGGGGGTAGGGCTGTGTGTGTGTGTTGGTGTGTGTGTGTGTTGTGTGTGTGTGTGTGTGTGTGTGTGTGTGTGTGTGTGTGTGTGTTGTTGTGTGTGTGTGTGTGGGGTGTGTGTGTGTGTGTGTGTGTGTGTGTGGTGTGTTGTTGTGTGTGTGCTGATGAGGGTGTGTGTGTGCGTTGTGTGTGTATGAGGGTGTGGTGTGCGTGTCAAAGCGTGTACAATGAAAGGAAGTGATTTAAACCTCCTTCTCTATCTTTCATGCACCTCTGTCGCCTTGCCTTAAACCACCCGTAGGCACTTAAGTAGGGGGCGACTAGGACCTCCTCAACCCTCTGTCCCCTCTCAGTCCCTGCCTCGGTCAGTCAGTCAGTGAGGGGTCCAGACTTTGAGTTACAGGGCTGTTCGTGCCTCTCTCTATTTTCCTTTAATAACCTCCAGAATAACTGTGGATTCCTCTGGGATACAGCTTTATTGCAGGGAGCGTAGTGTGTGTGTGTGTGTGTGTGTGTGTGTGTGTGTGTGTGTGTGTGTGTGTGTGTGTGTGTGTGTGTGTGTGTGTGTGTGTGTGTGTGTGTGTGTGTGTGTGTGTGTGTGTGTGTGTGTGTGTGTGTGTGTGTGTACCAGCCTTATTGTGATCATAATCATCTATGCTTGTCCTCCTCAAGATACTTTCTAATGACTCGCAAAAGGCTCTACTGGGTATTGGACCAAGCTGCTATTTGGAATCTGTGGTGTGTGTGTGTGTGCATCTCAAGAAAGAAAGACACACACACACACACACAAGACTTAAGCAAAGCAAAAGCAACTTCCATACAGTGATAAAGAAACTTCTATTTAGTATTTCAACACCACAAGGTAACCTCCACCAGGCACATCCATTTAAACTTGGAGAAATGGATCATATTTGGTGGATACGTTGATCAGTGAGATCCCAACCTATTTTCACCCACTCATAAAGACAGACAAAAGTTTGTTGATTTCCCAATTTGTTATTACTGCGCTTTCAACCACTTGAAAGCCCAACCAAATTCCAATTGAAAATCAATGTCGGAATTTTGGTTTAGTTGTCACCAAAATGTGTTATCACTGCGTTTTCAACCATTTAATAGCACAACAAGTTCGAATGGGAATACAATGTCAGATGTTTTGTTCATTGTACAACAACAAAGATTGTGTTGTCACTGGCTATATCTGATAGCACAACCAAATGATCTTGATAGCAACTGAGATTATGAAATTACATGGAGCAAATTGTTCAATGAGATTCTGTGCAGATTATTAGAGCACTTTTGTAGATTTTCACAGACCTGCAACCCTGAACATGTACACTTTCTATGATTACATAAGAAGAAATGTATTGTTACAGTAACCTAAAATGTGTTGCTCATTCTAAAGTTAAATAAATACTGTATAGTAGTTTGTAAGATAACTTTAACATTAGGCTATTTACTGTCTTACAAAAAGTCCTATTAAATTGTGTTTGGTTGACAACTCAACCAAATATCAACATTTAAAGGAGATGTATCTACTGCTTGGATAGTTCCATCTGAGCCCCTGGCTTAATCTTATTCTTTAACTTTTGTTTTTGGTTCAAATAGGGACGTGAATCCAGCATGTCATTTGTTAACTTTTCGACAAGTTAATAGGGTATTTACCGTATTGCAAAAAGTGATATTGAATTGTGTTTGGTTGTCATTGGAACCAAATATCAACTTTTAAAGATGAAGTTATCTGCTTGGATAACTTTATCTGTGCCACTGAGTCCGGATTTAAATCCAGTTTGTCTACAAATGAATGATTTATATGTTGGATTCGAGTCTCCATTTCAACTTGGTTGAGATCGAGACGTGAATCCAACATATTTATTATGAACATGTAGATTCCATTTGAAATCAACCACAGTTTGAAACCCTAGGCCTATATGTATTGTCTAATTGTAGGTTAATCCTGGGCTGAATTTAAACAATAGCTGTTCATGACTTGTTTACAAATGTTTACATTTCATTTGAGCTGTTGAACCTGCCTTTGGAATGACTTCGATAGCAACAATCAATCTATTAAGTGGACATTTCACAACAATCATTATCATGATAGCACATTGGTAATAGTCAGATGGTGACATATATCAAAGCTAAGCAGGGCTGAAACACTGGATGGGAGACTGAAGGGATAGCTATAGGTGCTGCCCAGGCTATTGTTTTTTCTCTTATAATTGATATTACGTTGGACATCTGACATTGTTCCAARGGTACAAATTCAACATATTTTGTTCAAGGTATGTCTATGTTGAAAATTGGTTACCATGATGAATTAATCCTGTGGCTGAAATTTTACCATCAAAAAAACAGTTTACATTGATGACTTTTTTTACATGTAATGTACTGTATTTTCCATGTCGATTCCAAGTTACAATATGTTGACAAATGACATTGAAACAAGCGGTTTGTGCCCAGTGGGCAGTTCCTTTACCTGTTCCCATCCCCTCTTTGCAATGCCACATCCCACTGGGCATCCATTGGTTGAATCGACATTGTTTTCACAATGTTTCCACGTTGAACTAACGTGGAATAGAGGTTGAATTGACTTCTGTGCCAAGTGGGATCAGACTACAAAGGACATGAAGTCAATGTAGTGTATTAATACATACAGCATTTGTGATCTATTTCTAAATATACTGCAGCAAAAGTGAATGTTGGAGAATGTCACAGCATGTTAGTTTGAGCAAAGTGGTTGCTTGATCAGTTTGAGCAGAAACTCTGTAGCTTGGTCCCAGATCTGTGTGTGCTATTGGCAAGACAGCACAAACAGATCTTGGACCAGGGTAGAAACTCTCAGAGCTCCAGTCCCGTTTCCTCCTTTAGCCTCTGGCTAAACGTAACTGTGTGTCTGTGTGACAACAGAGCAGAGAGCAGCATGTGCCAACAGCCCCAGGAATACTTTAAAGACACTTCTGGCTGGAAAAGTCACTGCTGCTGGAAGGATAGTCCCAGTAGTGAGTTAGTGGTGGTGACACTGGCATCGATGTTGACAGCTACTGTAGCTCTCTCAGCTGATGTGACTGGCTGGCTAGTTCAGAGTCTGTATGGCTGGTTGGCTGGCTGGATGGAAGTTCCAATGGAGGAAATGTTGCTATTTATGGAAGATAATTGCCCAGAATTAGCCAGTGGTGTTCGATCTACACAACACTCATGTTACCAACAGTACGCACACGCGCACACGCACGACGAGCACAAGCGCACACAGCACACCACTCACACATCACACACCCACACACACACACACACAACACAACACACACACACACACACACACACACACACACACACACACACACACACACACACAGCCAGAGTAATGGCAGAGGTATGTGTCCTTAGAGACATGTGGCGTGATGGTGCACCCACTGTCGTTCTGTCCTGGCTCGGGCTGGGGCGACTAGGGTTGCAAAGCTACCGGTAATTTTGGTAGTTAACAGAAAACCACAGCAATCTATCGTAACTTTGGTCATTTGTATTTGAAT
Organism: Salvelinus sp. IW2-2015; assembly: GCF_002910315.2. NCBI lineage: Eukaryota > Metazoa > Chordata > Actinopteri > Salmoniformes > Salmonidae > Salvelinus > Salvelinus sp. IW2-2015. Next base: position 14,905,537 of record NC_036871.1, on the reverse strand, counting down.
AACTTTAAAAAATATATATTAATATTAATATATTAATTAATTAATTATATCTGTGTCCATATTGTCCATGAGTTTCTAGTAGATAGACCATATGGTTAAGAGAAAATAGCCTAATTAATGAACAACGAGATTATTTCAATTAACTCTGTAATTCTTCCAACTATTTGCTTTTTTCACAACTGCGACAAGTTTGACGCCAAAACATTGAAAACAAATACATATTGACATAGTAAAATAAATACAAGTTTGTAAAACCATGTAATAGAGATATTTCATACTAAACCCTCATATTAAACACCAATGGTATTCACTAAGTTGATGGTTTATATTTAGGATAATGTTTTACTATCTATTATTTTTTTTTATCATCTTCTTTAATGATTTCATATATTTCACATGTGATGAGGCCACACAGAGGGCCAGAAATTATTACAGACAACTGTGATAATCTGAAGTACAAAAGGGCCATTAGATGTCTTGTGATAGATTACATCAAATTCTTGAAAGATATCAAAATTCTGGTAGTTTAACTGGTGAACTTTGAATGTTTTCAGTACCTCCCTTTGCAACGCTAGGGGTGGCCAACGTTAGAGCACGCGGGATCAGGGCTTACGTCCTACACTCACAACACTACATCAGGCAAACAAGTTCTGATTGTCATTTGTCATTATCATCATCATGCATTATGATCACTGTCATCTTCGTCATCGTCGTTGACTTAATTGTCATCGCCATCATCATCGTTTACAACACTCCTCACTGCCTTACGACAGTAGTTACATTCCCCATCGTTCCACTGTAACTGTGAACTCATTAGATGGCCGGGCAACACTACAGATTTAAGATCTAAATTTGATCACCCTTTTGCTGGAGAACTTTTTGAGGTTTAAAAAGTTTGTAATTTCCACTTTAAAATTTCAGACTTAATTTTCTCTTACAAAAAAATGCATCAAACCCTACAAAAATGTCCATTAATTATAATCCGCATAACAATTCACATTTCCTGTTGCTGCAGGAGAATTTTCCTGCTGTAGCAAATTGGCTCAAATTAAGGTCCTACATCTGTAGCCTGACCACACCTCCCACTGTTAAAACCATCAGTGTGAAAACAGATCAGTAATGGTAGTTTCCTGGCCTGCACTGAGACTGGACACACACACACGCACAGATGTGTGCCCACACACTGCACACGAACACATGTAGACACACACACACACACACACATCAGCACAGCACACACACCCATCACACACACACACACAAACGTGACTCTATTTCACGCTTCTTACTGAGAGACAGTGAGTCAGTGTCTAGCTAGGAGACAGGAGAGGAATAAAGAGAAGAGGAGAGAGGAGGATGAGAGGAGAGAGGACAGTCTACAGTCCAAGGCCACATACTGACACTTCACAGGCTCAACATTAATTGGACTACATTGTGCCTGGGAACGTCCCTGTCATCTCACCTACACTGACGCACACACACATGAGTAGAAGATCTGTGTGTGTGTGTGTGTGCATGCCTAAATACTTGTCTATGGAGAAAGCGAGAGAGGAGTAGGATCTTAATTTGATCACCCTGTTGCAGGAGAACTTGTCGTGTATTTGAGGTTTAAAAAGGCTTTTCAAGTTTGTAATTTCCACTATGATTTCCACTATGATTTCCACTTTTTTCAGACTCCTACAAAAATGTCCATTAATTATAATCCAAATAATAATTAACATGTCCTGTTGCTGCAGGATTATTTTCCTGCTGTAGCAAACTGCCTCAAATGAAGTTTCTACATTTGTATTAGTCCAGAGCGCCACACTGAAACAGGGTGCTGATCTATACGGATGAGTATTAGATCTCTGGATGAGTACTCTGACTGGTCTCTGACAGGACTCAGAGAGACGAGACATGACTAATGACTTTATTTGAGGGTACAGCTTGATACTGACGCAAGTGAATGCAATGTGTGTCCGTAAGCAGTTTAGTTAGGGGCGGCAGGTAGCCTAGTGGTTAGACCGTTGGGCCAGTAACCGAACGGTTGCTGGATCGAACCCCCGATCTGACAAGGTAAAAATCTGTCGTCCTGCCCCCGAGCAAGGCAGTTAACCCACTGTTCCCCGGGCACCGAAGACGTTGATGCCGATTAAGTCAGCCCCCCTGCACCGCTCTGATTCAGAGGGGTTGGGTTAAATGCGGAAGACACATTTCAGTTGAAGGCATTCAGTTGTACAACTGACTAGGTATCTCCATTTCCTTTCCTAGTCTATAAAACACACAGCTGATCAAAGACAGTATATTGCAATCCAATCAAAGATGGAGCCCACATTGTGTTCAGATGGCTGACTTTCTGCAGTGCTGACTATTCAGGCCAGAAAAAATGGGCAGACACATATTAATGCACACACACTCACACACACCGTGTACATGTAAAGAGTGAGAGTGAGGGGGATCCAGGGTCACAGCTGCTCCCTGCCTGGTCTGTCTGGTCTATTTTCAACCGCAGCCCACATCAGCGCTTCAGTGGCACCAGCTATATTAGTCTCTGGCCTGGTTGCACACACACACACACACACACACACAACATGAGACTGTGCTCTTTCACTACCAAACGGATGGGGAAAGGGGGTGGAGAGAGGAGGAGAACTGGAGATGTCTGTGACATAAGATCAGGTCAACAAATCAGTGGACTCAAGCAGCTCAGCTTGGGTGACTCTTCAGAAGGACCAAGGAGGAAGCAGAGGGCTCAGGTCCACTGCAGTGGAAAAAGACAGACAGATAGTCTTTAGGACAGACAGTCTTTAGCATAGTGTAACCCTATCCGGGAGTTACCCAGGCGGGTAACCAACCTAACGCTGTCTGAAGAACACCCAGACAGGTGGTAGGGTGGAAGGGCATTGCTGTCTACTGTTTCGTTCACAGGGAGCCCACACACGTCCACAGATCAACCCTCTCAACTCTCATTTTAGAAACCTCTTGACCTGACCTGACTGTCTTACCCCTGAGGTTACTGTATATCTGACATTATATCTAATATTATCAACATTTCTGGAAAATGCCGACATAATATTTGAAAGACTTTTACATTGAGAACGTGTCAGAAGAAACTCCTCACCTCTCCCCGTACTCCTTCTTTGTCTTCCCCCCTTTCCTTTCCTCTTCACTGATTGGCTGTCTCACCTGTCAGTTCCATTTCCCATCATGCCGTCTGCTACAGAGGGCAGGTTAACAGTGTGAGGATGTTCTCTCCTCTGGGCACCTGGCGGTGTGTGTGTGTATTTGGTATTTTATTAGGATCCCCAATAGCTGGTGCTGAAGCAGCAGCTACACTTCCTGTGGTCCACCGAAAACATGAAACATGACACAATACAGAACATGAATACACAAGAAGAGCTCAACGACAGAAGTACATAAATGTGTGTGGTGAAGTAAGAGTCCTTACTTACACACTACCCAACACGTCTCAGCACCCCACAGCTGCCATGGGTGGCCTACGTGGGATGCTGCCAACCCTGACCTAATTGAATTACATTTTGAATTAAAAACCTGCATCGCTGATGAAGGAATGCTTGTACTTACACTCATATTTTCACACATTATAAGCATGCTCGCACACATACACGCACATAGGCTTTCACGCACACGACTATACGTACACACACTCGTTAGCGCACCCGCACGCACGCACCCCTGGAGGACTTGCCTCAATACCTGTCAACCATTGGAATGACTCTTGTGGTTTTGACATGCTTGTGTTGATGAACTTCTATAGAAGGCTATGTTGACTCGGCAGTAACAGTGGGAGCCCTTTAATAAGCAATAAGTCATATAGGATGAAAACAATGGCTCTATCTTAACTAGTCTTTCCGGGATTCCTCACCACCTTCTCAACCCTATTGGAGAAGGTCCAAGGTCCCTCCGCTCGCTTTCTTCTCCAAAGCGGTTTGAGAATGAGGCGTGGAGAGAGGATACAAGGAATAGGAGAAAGATTAATTGAGAAAGAGCCCATATCAGTTGTCAGGCAAATGTCCACTGCATTCACACTCAATGGCCATTACGATAGTAAACTTGCTGATGGGGAAAATCTTCAGCACAGCATTATAGTAGAATAAATGTGATATACCTTACTACACCACATTTCTTACACTGTGATGTTTCCAATATAAAAGAAAGGAAATGAAACCACAAATTGAGAGGGACTTAAAATATATACATTTATACACATGCTATAGTAAGTGATCTAAATGCATTGGATGCGAGTTAAGGAAATGGTAGATGAGAAATGCAGCAGAGAGGACAGTGACCATGTGATGTGTAGACAGTACAGCTCTGAATGTGGCCTGAAAACAAAATGTCTGACGGCCAACTTTGCATTAGGCCAACTCAGTTCGATACAGAAACTGCGGGAAGCAATGCACAACTCCAACTTTGGAGACACAGCAAGTACTTTTCGCCCAATATAGGTCACGCCCTTGTCAGCAGAAAGAGGAGGCGAGGGTTGTGTTCATTAGGCAGCAAGAAAAAAACTAAAAAAAGAGGTCATGATAACGTCTTATTTTCACTTTCCTTTGCGTGCCCTATTGAACATGAACCAGGTGTAGGCTAAATGTAGCATAGTTTTCACTCGTCAGATCCCGTGGTCAGCAAAAACCGACTGGCCTAAACATTATAAACATCTGTGTTTTTTGAGACATTCATTCTCCTGGTTCGAATCACTTCAAGTGTACAAACCTCTACGGTACCAACCAAAGAAACATTCCCTTCTAAAAAATTAAATAAAAATACAACAGACTTCAATCAAAATATTAAATCAAACAACAAGTTTGATTGAATATTTTGATGAAGCGATAGAAATGCCCTGCCATGTATGTAACTGCATTGTGTATGTTTCTGCATTAGTGATATAATGTATTGCTCAACGGTTATTATCCTAAATATGGGTTAATATGGGAACTGTAGAATAAGCTGGTTACATCTTTTGATCACATTGTCCAAACAGAAGTAAAGTAATTGAATGGGTTATGGAAAAGAGAGACAGATGAGTGAGAACGAGCGAGAGAGGGAGATAAAGAGAGAGATGCAGAGTAGCATGAAATTAAGTATCAGGCTGTTAAAAACATAAACAATGTTGTTGTTTTTCCGTAGAGGTAACAGACTGTTGCAATGTAATACAGTACACGGTCTCACGTTACTAACGTAACAAAACAATGATAACTATATGAAGGGTAGATATACATATGTGCAATTCAAAGAGCGAAACACAGACAACAACAAAAAATGGAGGAACGACGAACAATAGTAAATCAACAATGTACAAACAGGCTTTGACCGATGGTTTCTGGTGAAAGAAAGATGCCAACACTTCATATAGCATGTTGGTGTATGAAAAGACACGTGTACATTCTTGGTATAGTCGTGATACAAAATATATCTCTGATACTACTGCATTGCGTTTCATTTAATACGGGGAAAAGCACAGTTCATTCAAAGCTATTCAGGAAACAAAATAGAAACAAAATAGAATCTATTCAGACACATTTTATCCATTCAACTCCATCAATAAAGGGCTGCTGTTGGGAGAGTTCAATAGAACGATATCTAAATATACTCAAACAAATCATGCCGCATCTGACGAACGTGTGCGTGTCTGTCCTTCTCTACCAATGAGATCGATACATTCTACTGTTGCATACAGACGTGGGATCTTCATTTGAGCCAGTTTGCTACAGAAGGAAAATAACCCTGCAGCAACAGGCAATACAAAATGATGATGTGGATTACGATTAATCAATTAGAGTGGGTCCAATCGGCTAGGCTGGCCTGGTGGAAAGTGATTGTATTATTAATCCAGCATGCATTTCTTATATGTATTAATCCTTTAGAGCATATAAACAGTTGAGGGTTTTAAAATTAAGTGAACTCTGCCCAATGGCGTTGAAACCCAGGATAAGATTGGCTAAAGATGAAAAGTATCCACAGAGGTAAGTACTGTAGCTGACAACACAGAAAACCAGCAGCAGAGTGAAAAGTGTGTGTGCGCGCGAGTGTATGCATGCTTGCCTGCATATGTGTTAGTGTAGGTGTGTGTTTGTGAAAGCGTGCACGTGAGTATGTGAGCGAGTTTTGCATATTGAGGCCCAGAAGTCCCGCGTGGTAGTCCGTCCCACTGCGTGGTAGTCCGTCCCACTGCGTGGTAGTCCGTCCCAGTGGCAGAGAATGTGAGTGCATTGTTAAAGCAGAGAGCAGGAGAGCTGTGGAGGAGCCTAGTCCACAGCATACACACAGGAAGCAGCAGGCTGAGTACTGTAACAATCTGCCTGTGAGGAGCTCGTACACACACACTCACGTCTCTATGGGGACAACACATTCCCTGTCCGTCCCCATCCACACTGACCCCCCCCACACGCACACATCTCTCTACTTTTCTCTTCACCCCCTCCTCCCTCTCTCTCCGTCCTATTCGCATTTCTTCACCCCTCCTCCTTCCTCTACCCCAGTCCAGTCTGTGCATTGGGGTTGGGGTACATAGGAGGTGGTGTAGGGGTGTAGTCTCTACTGTGTGTGTGGATGGGGCCAGGTCAGTAGGGGGCACTATGATTTGTTCACAACATGCTCCACTGTAGAGCCAGAGTGACCAGGAGGAGGGTGAGGGCCGTGGGTAGAAACAGACAGGCAGGGGGGCACCCTGCACCTCTCACCCTCACCACCGGGGGAGCACGACCACCAGGGTTACTTTCTTATATGGTTTTCGTTCGCTCGGACTGCTCCTGCGAGCCGCACATACTTCTCCTTAGTTGGCTGCTGGTGGCGTGTTGGGTAAAGTAGAGAGGGAGGGGAGTAGACGCATGGAACGAGAGAAGAACGCAAGAAGGAGAACGGAGTTGGGATAGGAGTACGAGGCAGAGGGAAGATGCGATGACGCAGAAACGAGAGATAGAGTATCGTAGCGCCACTAGAGAGAGAGAGAGAGCAAGATGCAGAAAGACCCACGCATGGAGGAAGATAGACCAGATGAGAGAGAGAGGAAAGAGAAGAGAGAGAGAAGAGAGAGTTTGTAGAGGCTCGAGGAGCACGTAGCGCGTCAGATAAAACGCGAGAGAGAAGACAGAGGCACTAGGAGAATATATAAAAAGAACCATACACGTAAAAGCAATTTTTAAGCCGCTATTTGTTAACCACTAGTGTGTGGGTGCAATTGGAGCGTGTTAATCAGTGATTGCATAATTATGTTTAGCTGTATAGACAGATCGCTTATCGTGCCAACCACACCAACAGAACACAACTACTAACCTACAGATCCTTCAAACTACTACCAACCTACACACCGACACCTACCACCTACTAACCTCAATCGCCTCTTCCGAAATACAACCTCACAACCGTCTGACGACAAAACTCACACTATCATAACCCAATCGTCTCTACCAATTACAAATCTGTGTCATCGAGCTGAACACACATTAATCCCATTAAAATAACCAAATACGCCTCAACACCACACTCGCTCTTCAAACAGCCAACAACATACAGAACCTTACAGTATACCCAATCCGTCCCACACACCAACATCAAAGTATCACTAAGCCAACGGCGGTTAGCATTTACCTATCAGTATCTCTGATCAAACTTACACAACAGAATATTAGCCGTTTCTATGGATACTTCCGTTGGTTCCCACACGCCCATCTACATCATCAGCTTTTACAGTGAACTCCCTCATGATGGGGATATCTTCCTCCGTTCCGGTATCCACGCAAATCGGTCCCAACCATGATGACGGTGGTGATCGTAAATCGCGAAGTTGAGCCTGGTAGCAGGTGTTTGGCCGTATTTTTTGGATCGGTGGAGGAGCGGCACCTCGAGTGATAATACTAAACCAGTCGACATAATAGTAACGGCCCAACGACAATTCCCTATCCTAAGTAACCAAACTCTTCTTCCCTAGCTCAAAAATCGCGGCAACGGTTTACAACGGCCTAACAACTCATCAAGCTAAACTACATGACAAAACGTGAGTGAACTATCGTGTCAGTGGAATGTGACCGTATCCACCACCATACATAGTATACCTATTCCTCGAATCGAGGTAGTCAGGTTCACACACAGCTACACGCTAGTCCTAAGAGACACTCCCAGAAACACACACCCTAATACTTAGTAACGCCAATCCTCTAGCCATCAGATGCTAAATAAGCACAACCACGGCATACTCTGCTTACGACGTCTGACACTAACGTAGCATTGGCTTTATTTAGTCCTACATAAACAATCCCTCCCCCATACATACTTCGTCACTACCATCCCTAAAACGCACCATCGCGCAGAAGGTGTACCTACATAACCAATCCTTCCGCACACACAACCTCACGTAACACGGCCGCACACAACACTACACACCACATGAGAAAGGCATTGAAGGGAATTGACTGGAATTGAAATGGAATTGACCCCAACCCTGCCACACACATCCAACAGGAGCCCAGAGTTTCCCTTTAAAATTCAACTTTTGACGCATTAATTCCTCATGATTATAGGGTTAATTCCGCGCAGAGTTAAAACAGAAACATCTCAACGTTTTTAGGCCTTGTGGTTTGAGGAAGGCTTAATACAAAATAATACAAAAACGATGTGTGAGGTATCATCAATATTCATAGTATTTCCACGGCGTTCTAGAGCATTGTGAACTGCTGTAGCGCAGTGGTCTAAACAGCACACTCCGCGCCGAGCATCATGAGTTCGCGCCCAGTGCTGTGCCTGAATAAAGGCACATATCGACGTTCTCAGCACCTTTTCAAACGTCAGAAATCGTTGTCTATTTGTAGTGACCAGCCTGATGATGGATAGCCCTCAGAATGTCATTACATCCAATCAGGGGGTGGGAGACAGGGAATGCACAAACACACGCGTGCGCACGTACACACGCGTGCGAACGAGCGCGCACACACACACACACACACACACACCCTCGTTCCACTTTGAGCAAGAGCTGTCTGAATGAGGAGATCTCTCTCAAGTGCCCCATCCCCTCACTTCCATCATTTTCCTTTCTCTAGCACTTCCCCTCTTCCTCTCTCTTTTTGTCCTTTCTCCACCCCTCTCACCCCTCTTTCTACCAATTCTACTCCCTCTCTTCCCATCTCATTTCTTTGCATCCCTCTTGACCCTTCTCCTCCTCTCTCCTCTCTCCCTCTCCTCCTCTCTCCTCTCCTCCTCTCTCCCTCTCCCAATTTCTCCTTCTGTGGATCCACCTAGACCTCAGTTCCCCTAATACAGGATTACAAAAAAGATTAGAGATGACTACTG
>NC_036871.1:14883361-14894680 GCF_002910315.2 Salvelinus sp. IW2-2015 | reverse complement strand
ACACAGTCATGTTTTTACAATATTCCATATCTCTGCAGTCTCCATGTTTTTGGTTATTGACATCTCTCTCTCTCTCTCTCAGTTCATCTTTAAGGGTGTATAATGGCTTTATGGGGAAACATATAAATAACATTGCCAAAGCAAGTGAAGTAGACAAAAACAAAAGTGAATAAAAAATAAAATAAAACAGAAATTTCACTCACAAAAGTTCCAAAAGAGATGAGACGTTTCAAATGTCCTATTATGCACAAATAGTTAAAAAGTTACAAAAAGGGAAGATATATAAACAATGTGGTTGTTCTTCACTGGTTGCCCTTTTCTGTGCAACAGGTCACACATCTTGCTGCTGTAATGGCACACTGTGGAATTTCACCCAGTAGATATGGGAGTTTATCAAAATTGGTTTGTTTTCAAATTCTTTGTGGATGTGTGTAATCTGAGGGAAATATGTGTCTCTAATATGGTTATACATTGCGCATGGAGGTTAGGAAGTGCAGCTCAGTTTCCACCTCATTTTGTGGCAGTGTGCACATAGCCTGTCTTCTCTTGAGAGCCAGGTCTTCCTACGGCAGCCTTTATTCATTAGTAAGGCTGTGCTCACTGAGTCTATACATAGCCAAAGCTTTCCTTAAGTTTGGGTCAGTCACAGTGGTCAGGTATTCGGTGTTTTTGGGCCAAATAGCATTCTAGTTTGCCTTGTTTTTTGAGATAATTCTTTCCATGTGCCAAATCATTCTCTTTTTGTTTGCTTATGATTTGGTTGGGTCTAATTGTGTTGCTGCCCTGGGTCTCTGTGGGGTCTGTGAACAGAGCCCAGGACAGCTCTCTCTCTCTCTCTTCAAATGTTTTTTTTTTCAATTCAATTTGCTTTATTGGCATGACGTAACAATGTACATATTGCCAAAGCTTATTTTGGATATTTACAATATAAAAATAAAAATGAGAATCAAAATTGTCAATGGGACAACAGTAAAAACAATAACCAAGGGTCAAAATAACCATACATTCAACAAAAACAATAAGCATACAGTAGAGTACATGTGCAGGTTGATTGGTCTGTCAGACACTGTCCCTCAACTTATGGCAGGCAGCAATGTAGTGCTGCCTGAAACCTTGAATAAGGGTTTCAAATTTGGGGAAATGACACTCTAATTGTTTTATATTTTTGACATTTTGTCAGGAAATGCAGCTCCGTCTCAGGTTCTGCTGTTGTGCAGTGGTTCCTGTGTCTACCCTTCTCAATGTTAAGGCTGTGCTCACTGAGCCTGTACTTTGTCAAGGTTTTTCTAAGGTTTTGATCAGTAACCATGGTCAAATATTTAGCCACAGTGTACTGTCGAKTTAGGGCCAGATAGCACTGCATTTTGCTTTGTGTTTGTGCTTGTGYTTCCCAATAAGCAATAYAGTTTTGTTTTGACTGTGTTGTMATTTGGTTTATCCTGATTGATTGGATGTTCTGGTCCTGAGGCTTCAGTGTGTTAGTAGAACAGGTTTGTGAACTCAGCCCCAGGACCAGCTGGATGAGGGGACTCTTTTCTTTGCTCAGCTCTAGGCATTGCAGGGCTTGGTAATGATATGAGAGGGGGTCACTGTATTTTAGATGTTTCCAAAACTGAATTGCTCTTTTTTGAGTTTTTATTATTAGTGGATATTTGCCTAATTCTGCCCTGCATGCATTGTTTGTAGTTTTCCTCTGGACATGTAGGATAATCTTACAGAACTCTGCATGCAGGGTTTCAATGGGGTGTTTGTCCCATTTGATGAAATCTTGTTTTGCAAGTGGACCCCACACCTCGCTGCCATAAAGTGCAATTGGTTCAATGACATATTCAATTAGTTTTACCCAAATTCTAAATTCAGATTACAACCCTGACGAAGGCCCCGCCCCTGGTTAAAGAATTCTGTTATTTTCTTGCCAATTTTAATGCTGCACGTATTGCCAGTATACATTGATTTAATTATGTCATATGTTTTACCCCCTACACCACTTTCAATAACTTTGTAGAACAGTCCTGTATGCCAAATAGAATCAAATGCTTTTTGGAAGTCGATAAAGCAAGCGTATATTTTGKTATTATTTTGGTGGACATGTTTATCTATCAGGGTGTGTAGGGTGTAAACATGATCAGTTGTGCGATGTTTTGGTATAAATCCAATTTGGCTTTTACTCAAGACATTGTGCTTATTAAGGAAGTTTAGAACTCTTACATTGATAATACTACAGAAAACCTTCCCCAGGTTACTGTTCACACAAATGCCTCTGTAATTGTTAGGGTCAAATTTGTCTCCGTTTTTAAAGATTGTGTTTATGAGTCCTTGATTCCAGATGTCAGGGAAATAACCTACACTCAGGATCAAATTAAACAGTTTTAATATAGCCAATTGAAATGTTGCACTAGTGAGTTTGAGCATCTCATTTAGGACGCCATCAGGTCCGCATGCTTTTTTAAATTTGAGAGCCTGAAGTTCTCTCTCTCATCTCCAGTTCTGTTATAAGTGTGGGCTTATTTTTCCCATTCCCCAATTGTTAAAGGAACACTCATGTAGCACTGGATGTCAGGAGTTTTGATGTACAGTATTATTTTTCTATACCAACATTTTCTATTTTGTAGACAGAGTAAGCGTCAACCTGGGAATCCTCCGGAACAGTTTTCTTCCATTAGTAAGCCTCCCGAGTGAGGCAGTGGTCTAAGGCACTACACCACTCTGTAACGATCACTTGAAAAACACTTTGGACAAGTGTTCTCGTTATAGATCAAATATGTTCGTTTAAAATAGTTCTGTTTGTCCGTTTTGTGCCTAGTGAAAGCGACCCATTGCCTATACATTCATCCTGTTTGTGTGTGTCTTGCACCAGCACAGTTTGCAGAACGTGATGCATTCTGGGAGTTTCTCAGAACTTTTGTCTCAGAAGGACAAAGAGCTAGTGAGAGGGTGGTGGATGAAATAAATGATTCAGGTAATTAGATTGATCACTAGAACTCATGTAATAAGATGTTTCTACAGCTTCTATATAATGTGAAAAATGGGCCTAACGGAGATGGTCGTTGTTGCGTTAACCGCAAACCACTGGGAAATCAACGACGAGGTACAAGGCGATGGTTTAGGATACAGTGTGTGTGTGTGTACAATGCTGCAGCATCCATCCAGAGCTAGGTGTATTCTGGGTGCAAACTTTTCCCATCTGTCCCATCTGCAGAGGCGCGAAACCCCTCATTGAGCCTATTATTCTCACAGTGGAAAGACCTGTGTTTTTCTCTCTCTTCTCTCCATTTCTCTTCTCTCTCACCACACTCAATTCTCAATTTCTCAACTCTCGCTCGCTCCGTCCTACGCTCGGGCTACGGTACTCTACTCTCCGGTCCCTTTTTCTCTGGCAATCTCGGGTCTTCAATTTTTCTCTTCTCTCTCTCAAAACATTTGTCTGTCTCTCTCTTCACAGCGAATTCTTTTCTTCTCTCTCTCTTTCTCTCTCGAATGTCTATAGGTCCGTCTTTTCTCCTACTCTTTCTCTCAATACGGTCACGGACTTTCACGGTCCTCTCTCGGTCTCTCTTCCGTCTCTTCTCTCTCTTCACAAGCGTCAACCTGAGGATTCTCACTCATGTGATCTTCCAATAAACCATCATTTCGCATAGACAATATTCACGCTCACAAACAGTTAGGATTCTCTCCGGGATAGCCTCTCTAGCTTCTGTCGGTCCTTGCTCTTTCGTCTCTTCTTTAATCTCTACTCACACTACTACCATTCTCCTCCTTCACACCTACACGACACGATCTCTATCAATGTCCTCCATCCGTATCCTCTAAACTTCTGCCTAAGACTAATTTATCTTCTCCTCGTCTCTCTCTCTCAGAGCATTCCTCATTTCATCCCTCTATATGAAACATGCTCAGGTCACTGCAAGGGCAGATTTATACCTGCAGAGCATTGCAGGTACAATTCACACACATACACCCATGCACGTGCACACACACACACACTGCATTCGTAGTCAATTCATACAAGCTGGGGTTATAGCCATAACCCCGGTGCACAAAGATGCAGTCTAGAGCTGAAAGAGAGGTCTGGTGCTGAACTCTCTCTCTCTTTCTCTCGCTCTCTCTCTCTCTCTTGCTCGCTCTCTCTCTCTCTTGCTCTCTTGCTCTCTCTCCTGCTCTCTCTCTTTCTTGCTCTCTCTCTCTCTCTCTTGCTCTTTTCTTTTATCTTTATCAATCTTTTATTTTCCCTCTTCTCTCTTTCTCTCTTTTTCATTCACTCACCCCTGTCTCTGTCTTTCTTTTTCCTCTCCTCTCTTTCTTTCTGCCATTTTCTCTCTGTCCCTCTCTCTTCCTCCCTATTACTCTCTCCCTGTCTCTCGGCTCTCTTCTTCTCTTTCCTCTCCTTCTCCTCTCTCTCTCTCTCTCTCCCTCTCTTTCTCTCTTTTTCTCCCTCTCTTCTCTTCTTTCTCTCCTTCAGCTGAGCTCCACAACTAAATCCTCTTAGCGGCATTCTGTCTGAAAAAAAGGCTGAGGGAGGAAATTGTGAATTCCTCTTGAAGCAGTGGACGTTTGATTCGTGTTGCCAGACGCCGCTCCAGGAAAACATGTGTGGAATATGAGAGATACAATACATTAATATCGAAAGGAGCAAACTATCAAAACCTTGAGATATACAAGGTAATCAGGAATGTCTTATGAGTTATTGTAACCCCAGGGATGAGTGTGTCAGGTGAAAGCTCAGGGAAAACAGAACAGACTGTATTAACGCTGGGGCTATGGAGACAGAGAGAAAGAAAGAAAGACAGAGAGAGAGAGCGAGCGAGAGAGCGAGAGAGAGCGAGACAGGACAGGCACACAGAGCTCAATGTCAGGGGTGATGGGGCTGGGGGAGACGAGAGGAAGGAGAGAGAGAGAGAAGAGAGAGAAAGAGAGAGAGAGAGAGAGAGAAGAGAGAGGAAGAGTGCCGGTTAACAATTGGCAAAAAAAACAGACGCATTCTTCCACAGGGCTGTGGGCGTGAGACAGGGATACCAAGCTTAAGGCCCCCACCCTCTTCAACCAATATATATATATCAACTAATTGGTGAGGGCACGTAGAACAGTCTGCAGCACCCGGGCCTCACCCTACTAGAATCGGAAGTCAAACCTACTGTTTGCTGATGATCTGGCGCATCTGCCTCCAACCAAGGGGGGCCTGGAGGGCCTGCAGCACCTAGATCTTCATAACATATTCTGTCAGACCTGGGCCCTGACAGTAAATCTCAGTAAGACCAAAATAATGGTGTTCCAAAAAAGGTCCAGTCGCCAGGACCACAAATACAAATTCCATCTAGACACCGTTGCCCTAGAGCACACAAAAAACTATACATACCTAGGCCTAAACACCAGCACCACAGGTAACTTCCACAAAGCTGTGAACGATCTGAGAGACAAGGCAAGAAGTGCCTTCTATGCCATCAAAAGGAACATGAAATTTGACATACCAATTAGGATCTGGCTAAAAATACTTGAATCAGTTATAGAACCCATTGCCCTTTATGGKTGTGAGGTCTGGGGTCCGCTCMCCAACCAAGAATTCACAAAATGGGACAAACACCAAATTGAGACTCTGCATGCAGAATTCTGCAAAAATATTCTCAGTGTACAACGTAAAACACCAAGTAATGCATGCAGAGCCGATTAGGCCGATACCCGCTAATGATCAAAATCTAGAAAATAACCGTTAAATTCTACAACCACCTAAAAGGAAGCGATTCCCAAACCTTCCATAACAAAGCCATCACCTACAGAGAGATGAACCTGGAGAAGAGTCCCCTAAGCAAGCTGGTCCAGGGGCTCTGTCACAAACACAAGTAGACCCCAAAGAGCCCCAGGACAGCAACACAATTAGACCCATCCAAATCATGAGTAAAAAGAAAGATAATTACTTGACACATTGGAAAGAAGTAACAAAAAAACTGAGCAAACTAGAATGCTATTTGGCCCTAAACAGAGAGTACACAATGGCAGAATACCTGACTACTGTGACTGACCCACATTTAAGGAAAGCTTTGACTACGTACAGACTCAGTGAGCATAGCCTTGCTATTGAGAGGCCGCTGTAGGCAGACCTGGCTCTCAAGAGAAGACAGGCTATGTGCACACTGCTCACAAAATGAGGTGGAAACTGAGCTGCACTTCCTAACCTCCTGCCAAATGTATGACCATATTAGAGACACATATTTCCCTCAGATTACACAGATCCACAAAGAATTTGAAAACAAACCCAATTTTGATAAACTCCCATATCTAATGGGTGAAATACCACAGTGTGCCATCATAGCAACAAGATTTGTGACCTGTTGCCACAAGAAAAGGGCAACCAGTGAAGAACAAACAGCATTGTAAATACAACCCAAATGTATGTTTATTTATTTTCCCTTTTGTACTTTCACCATTTGCACATCGTTACAACACTGTGTGTATATATATAATATGACATTTCATTATACATTATTTTGTAACTTCTGTGAGTGTAAAGTTTACTATTCATTTTTATTGTTTATTTCACTTTTGTATATTATCCACTTCACCTGCTTTGGCAATGTAAGCATATGTTTCCCATGCCAATAAAGCCCCTTGAATTAAATTGAATTGAATTAAGAGAGAGATTATGTTTTTATGTTTTTCAATGTTGAATTGTATAACCTTCTTGCTTTGGCAACACAAGTATCTTTGTCAGGCCAATAAAGCACTTTAAATTAAACGTATTTGAAAGAGAGAGAGGGACAAAGAGAGAGAGAGAGAGAGAGAAAGAGAGAAGAAAATGGGATGCTATGGTTATCTAAACAGATAGGGCAGGACTCAGCTGCCTCGTCTGTCTCGCTCTAAAATCCTTCTAACAAGGATGGAGAGAGGGAGAATGAGAAAGATAGAGGTATGGTTGGAGAGGAGGCGAGGAGACCAGTGAACCTTGCGAAGATTCGATCTGGCATTCCAGCAGGGGGCTGAATAAATGCATCATCACTAGTCAGCCACAGGAAACGGATATTCATTTTTCATTTTCACCAACAAGAACCAGTCCATCCCATCATGTGGACCAAGACTACCGTCACTGTGTTACTTTAAAGTCTTATGTAAGTGTGGTGTGATCCATGTAAAATGCACAACCCTGGGAAGCATTGGAGTCAAAACGGGCCACACTTTGTAGAGTCCATATTCCTACGGATTGAGGCTGTTCTGAGGGCAAAAAGGGGGTGCAACTCAACATTCGCAAAGTGTTCCTAATGTTTCATACACTCAGTGTATAACACTGACATCAATGCATGTGAACATGTGAACATCTACTGTATATTAGAAGTAAAGGCCTAATGCTGTGCTACGCTATCTATGTATAAAAGCTGTGCTACGCTATCTATGTATAAAAGCTGTGCTACGCTATCTATGTATAAAAGCTGTGCTGGGTGCAACCTGCACATCTGGTACCAGCAAAATAAATAGTGTCGGTAAAGCTTGCCGGTAAAACATGAACCTACAACTAATAAGTAAAACGAAGGTGGCGCGAAAACTGTAGGTAACGACACCATAATTTAGCATTAGCGCCTGTCACCCGCATAAGATATTTACGAATGGACTTGAAAACGGGTGGTATATGCGGTGGGGCTCGACGCGAACACTGACATTTTGCAGAGATGACTGGGTGGGACCGAGACGCGCGGCGGACATCAGTGGACGCATCAATCAATTCAGGCTACAAGTGGGCCTCGTGACAATCGAGTAGACAAACGCGCTTAGGTAGCCTAGCCTACTGTTTGCCAATAAGATGAAAACGCCACTGCCTGGTTGCGTTCCTGCCCCATTAAAAGCTAATCCATTTTTACAGTTAAATGACATGTCGTTACTATTTTTTTGTGTGCAAGCGCATGCCCACATAGTAGAAATTAAATCTACCTTAAAAAAAACTCTTAAGGATCTGACACTTTTTTCCAATTTTGCCTAAAATCTAACTGCCTGCAGCTCAGGACCTGAAGCAAGGATATGCATATTCTTGATACCATTTGAAAGGAAACACTTTGAAGTTTGTGGAAATGTGAAATGAATGAAGGAGAATATAACACAGATCTGGTAAAAGATAATACATTTTTTTTTTTTATCATCTTTGAAATGCAAGAGAAAGGCCATAATATAATATTGCAGTTTAGGCGCAATTTAGATTTTGGCCACCAGATGGCAGCAGTTTGTGTGCAAAGTTTCAGATTGATCCAGTGAAGTGCTGCAATACTGGACAGTATTTTGTATCAAGTCTACCGAAATGTGCCGAATTGGTCAATTGATACATTTTCAAGTGCATAACTATAGAGAAAATACAAAAATGATATGGTAATACAACATTTAAGTTTACAAACTCCCAGGAATGTCATACATGATGGATCATTAGCTTATACACTAACTTTCACACATCTAGATGGCCGGGCAGGGTGGGTGTGGAGCCAGAGACAGCAGGGGTTCATACATTTGAATATAATAATGGATTTTATCAAACAAAACTATGCTGCATTTGATCATTTTATTTTTTTACTGTAATAGCTACTGTAAATTGGACAGTGCAGTTAGATTAACACAAATGTAAGCTTTCTGTCCATATAAGACATGTCTATGTCCTGGAAAGTTTGCTGCTACTTACAACGTCATTCTAGTCACATTAGCATCAACCGTCCCGGTATTGCGACATCGATCCTGTAGAGGTTAAACCCTGGTCTCATGACAATTATGTCAAAATAGTGGCATTTAACCATTGTAGTTATATGTCATGGTAAGTGCTATAGAAGCTGTGCTGCATCCCACTGGGCCCAGACGTCAATTCATTGTCTATTCCATGTTGGTTCAAAATAGTTCCTTGAAATGACGATGAAAAAACATTGATTTAACCAGTGTGTGTCCAGCGGGATGTTATTGTAAGTACTATAGCATATGTGTGCCTGTGCCTGATGATGCAGTGAGAGAGAGAGACAGGACAGGCACACAGAGCTCAATGTCAGGGGTGTTGGGCTGGGAGGATGGGTGTGTGTGTGCCGTGTGTGTGTGTGTGTGTGTGTGTGTGTGTGTGTGTGTGTGTGTGTGTTGTGTGTGTGTGTGTGTGTGTGTGTGTGTGTGTGTGTGTGTGTGTGTGTGTGTGTGTGTGTGTGTGTGTGTGTGTATGTGTCTCTACGTGTGTGTGTTGCGTGCATGAGAGAGAGTACGTGCGTGTGACAGAGAGTAGTGTGGTGTGTGTGTCTCTCTATGTGTGTGTCTGACAGAGAGAGGATTGTGTGGTGACAGAGAGTATGTGGTAAAGAAAAGGATAGTTTGTCAGTAGGTGGCCTCAACGTTAGGCACATGCGCGCGCAGCGACGCGCACGCACACGCACACGCACACGCGCACACCACACAGCACACACACACACACACACACACCACACACACACTTCTTCTGTCACAAACACACACTGAACACTTGTTTGTGGTTGTGGTTCCAAACCAACCTGCAGCACCGACACAAGACCTATGAGCACACACACACACACACACCGGTGCCGTCAGCTACACTAGATCAACAAAAGTATGGGAATACCTGCTAGTCAAACAGTCTCATTCCAAAATCATGGCATTAATATGGAGTTGCCGTCCCCCTTTGCTGCTATAACAGCCTCCACTCTTCTGGTAAGGCTTTCCACTAGATGTTGCGACATTGCCTCAGGGGACTTTGCTTTCATTCAGCCACAAGCGCATAGTGGAGTGGTGATTAGGCCTGGCCTTGTATGCTGTAGTGTTAAGATTTCCCTTCACTGGAACTAAGGGGCCTAGCCCGAACCATGAAAAACAGCCCCAGACCATTATTCCTCCTCCACCAAATTTTACATTTGGCACTATGCATTGGGGCCAAACCTAGATTTGTCCGTCGGACTGCCAGATGGTGAAGCGTGATTCATAACTCCAGAGAACGTGTTTCCAATGCTCCAGAGTCCAATGGCAGCGAGCTTTACACCACTCCAGCTGACAATTGGCATTGTGCATGGTGATCTTAGGCTTGTGTGTGGCTGCTCGGCCATGGAAACCCATTTCATGAAGCTCCTGACGAACAGTTCTTGTGCTGAAGTTGCTTCCAGAGGCAGTTTGGAACTTGGTAGTGAGTGTTGCAAACGAGGACAGACGATTTTTACGAGCTAGGCACTTCAGCACTCGGCGGTCAGGTTCTGTGACCTTGGGTGGCCTACTACTTCGCGGCTGAGCTGTTGTTGCTCCTAGAAGTTTCCACTTCACAATAACAGCACTTTCAGTTGACCGGGTCACGCTCTAGCAGGGTAGAAATTTGACCAACTGACTTGTTGGAAAGGTGGCATCCTATGACTGTGCTACGTTGAAAGTCACTGACCTATTCAGTAAGGCCATTCTACTGCCAATGTTTGTCTATGGAGATTGCATGGATGTGTGCTCGAGTTAATACACCCGTCAGCAATGGGTGTGGCTGAAATAGACAAATCCACTAATTTGAAGGGGTGTCCACATATTTYTGTATATATAGTGTATATTAGTGGCATAACAAGCCACTGGGCCACTGGGCTTGGGGGAAATAAGCATTCAAAATAGGTCTATTTACTTGTCATTCTAAGGTCAAGATAGATACATGATTCAAACCCAGTCCTCTTAAAGCTGATCGTAAAGCAGCTGGGTATCTATTATTCCTTTTATGGAGGATCCTATTTCTACCCGAGGCCACGTCTTCCCTTAATGGACAGGAAGGACGCTTCTCCTACACGTCTGAATCGGTACTTAAGGACACCGCAAGGCCGCACTCCATTCTACATTCAGCTCTACTACTAGAAATTGGAATGACATCCATGAACGACATGAATTGTCTGGTATCCAAGAGGAATTCACATGAAAGCACAGTGTCATTCCAATTCGTGTTCTATCCAGGAAGCAGATAGTGAGAAAAGAAACACAGCAACTGAGGCTCTCTGGGCCCCTATTCATTAAGCGTCTTAGAGTAGGAGTTTCATATCAAATTGAATAAGATTATATGGACAGGGGGGACCTGATCCTAGATCAGAACTCCTGCTACTATGAGATACTTTGTGAATACAGGCCCCCAAACCTGGGTGAACAGACAGCTAGTTCCAGTGCTGCAGGCTGACAGTACTGTACCGTAACTCAGGGAGGTGTTACAGCTTGATATAAACCGTTTGATCCTTCCCAGAACCTTCCCAGCCCGCCTCGGTTTAGAATCACCTAGAATTAGGATGTTGCTGTTTCTGCAGACGTGCTGACAGACACACTGACAGACAGACAACCACTGGGTGATACATACGTAGTATGCTA
>NC_036871.1:14861488-14882612 GCF_002910315.2 Salvelinus sp. IW2-2015 | reverse complement strand
CACACACACACACACACACACACACACACACACACACACACACACACACACACACACACACATATATTATGAGTTGGGTACACATAGGGTTGTTACGGAGACTGTATTACCACTACACCGGCGGTCACTAGTTATGAAGGCAGTCAAATTCCATGTGACCGGTTAGTCACGGTAATTAGGCAACTCCAAGCTCTGATGCTGCTAATGGTCATTACTAGCCTACCAAACTTGCTAACTGCCTGCTACTCAGCACTATATTGTCCCTCTAATCACTCTGACATCAATGCAAATGTAATCGAAAATCAAATCAAATACTTCATGAGAGCCCATGAGCTCATGTTGAACAACATTTCTATAAGCTATGCAGTTGCGTGAGAAAACAGAGTGATGGCCTCTATTAAAAAGAGGAGGATCCCATCAGCTTTCTATAGGCTAGACCTACTATATTTATTGCTCAACCTTCCTATTATTAAGCACATTGCTTCTCTGTAAATCAGGAGTATAGCCTACCCGGCAGGCATGAAAATGAACCATGGGAAAAGCATCCTCCATTCGCTATTTAAGTGCAAAGATGACATGTCTTTTTTCCCAACTGCCCCTGTTTCGATACAGGTGAAGGATAATGGTCCATTCTAAATCAAAACAAATTTCACACATATATTATTTAGTCAAGAATAAATCAAGAATAGTTTGATGGGTGACAATATTAGCCTATCACGCTTTTTTTGCGAATATTTCAAATCCAAGTCGTAGCCTATCCCATAGGCCTATACATTTTTGATAAGGTTGGTATCACAACTAAAGTGGCCAAATAACTTCTTAAAATTAAGCACATTAATCCACTATACAAGGGGTTTAGAGCCTAACTGGAATACATAAGCAGCACGTGAGTTTCAAGTTGGGGAAGATAATTTTCACCATAAAAATGCCCCTTTATAATAAAAGCATTACATGCATAATTGCATTTGTGGTCACTTTTGACAATGGTGTTTTCCGCTAATGGAGCATTCACGCTTATAGCCTACTGCCGTGTGCGCATTGCTGCTCTTATAATCATCATTTTTAATTATGCGCTTATAATCAGCATTTTAAGCTAAACGTTCTGATCTTTTGTGTCAGCCTCATTGCGTAAAACAGGTTTTGTGATACTAGTGGTTGTATTAATTTGGGATCTATAGCATCCCACAACTGTCCCAGACTATATTTGGAATATTTATTTCTCGCCCAGAATAGAATAGGTTTTGTACTATGGGGGATAGTAGATTGACATAAGCTAGTGCTTTTGGTGTTCGTTAGGCCTATTCATCTTGTTGGCTGACAAAAAGTAAATGTGGACAGTTCTTCCAATATCTTCAATATGCACCTCAGAATTGGATGAGGACACATGCAGTTGCATCACCAATGTGTCTGTCTTCACTTGTAGCCTGTGAGAAATACCCGATGACGTGACAGAGAGTCATGTGAGTGCGAGGTGCTTCGGAGCAAGCAGCACTCAGGGAGAAGGAAATTGTAATTATTATATTCAGCCCAAGAGCACAACGGCCACAGGCTGCAAAAGGCATGGATTTTTTAAAGGGGGGATTATGGCCTCACATAGGGGATGCAGCCGGGAAATTTGAGGCATTATCAAGTGCTTGTCAAATTGTGACAGATGAAGTTTGTTCAACCTGCGCAAAAAATATAGCAGAGCTCATGCCTTTCAATAAACATTTTTCAAATCATCATTAGAGTCGCATCATGCAGCCTTAGAATGTATTAAAAATCCAAACATATAGCCCAACATTTGTAGAACAACTAAATTAAGCATACAGGAGTACCCAGCCCTATTGCACACACACACACACACACACACACACACACACACACCACACCCCACAACACACACGCACACACACAGCACACACACACACACACACACACACACACACAACACACACACACACACACACACACAAGCACACACCACAGGCACACACACAACACACACACACACACACCACACAACAGATATAGCCCCCTCCTCACACAAACACACACACACACACACACACACACACACACACACACACACAGATATAGCCCCCCTCCTCACACAAACACACACACACAAACTCTCTCATACAAACTCTCAAACACACACATACACACAAACACACCCACCGGTCTGAGGTACTGTGCAGTCTACTGTGAGGGATGTGTGTGTGTGAGTGTGTCTCAGTGTGCTGTCAGAAAGGTGAAGTAAACGAGTGCAGTTTTGTCCCTGGCAGCAGAAAGCCTATCCATAGCGCCACGCTGCTAATACACCAATCAATAGCTATTACATTCCCTGTTACACACCTGCAGACAGTCATACACACACACACACACACACACGCACACACACACACACAAAGAGGCACGCGCACACAAAGACACCTCGGTGCCTACACCTGCATCCCTTACTGCACAGACAGCTGGCACTCATATCACAACCAAAGCGCCGCTGCAATATCTATAAGAAAGCAAAAATAAGCTTGTTTGCGAGAATGTTCTGTCCATCAGATTGATAAAGCTTGTTTTGTCTCTTGCTAACAGAACTTTAGCCCTTCCAGTTTTGTGACCTGTGTGCAGTGATTGTGTTAGCGTATTTCCCTGGGCAGGTTTCTGTAGGCTCTGTATGTTCTAGAGGGTTGTATGCGTACATATATGAACGCATGCATCCGTCCATGTGTGTGCACCCATCCGCCTGCTTGTGTGTTGTGGGTTATTAGAGTGTTGGTAGAGTGCTATTAGAAACGTCGTTATAGGCTTGATCAACAATACTCATCTAGTGGGATGAACCCTGCACACTGTGATGCAACAGCAGCCAGGATTACGCTAGCTAAGGATGGGCGGCAGGTACCCTAGCGGTTAAGAGCATTGGGCCAGTAACCGAAAGATCACTCGAATCCCTGATCTGCCGATGGGCCCTTGAACAAGGCACTTAACCCTGGATAAAGAGCTTCTGCTAAATTACTGAATTGTAATGTAAAATATTTACACATATATGGGTAAGGGGGGGGTTCAAGGACACACGGATGGATGGATGGACATATGCATTCACATACAGTACGTGCAAAGCACCACACACACACAACACCACACACACACACACCACAACACACACCACACACACACACACACACCACACACACACACACACACACACACACACACACACACCACACCACACACACACACACACACACAAACACACACACACACACACTGCTCGCGTATTACATTTCAGATTACACTGGGAAACAGATCCAGGAGAGGGAGGAGGGAAGATATCAGCTCTAGCCTCGTCTTCTCTACTCATTTCCTTCGCTATATCTCTCTCTCCCGATCTCTTAGTCTTTGCAGCGTCAGGTTATTATTCTCATTGCAGATGGAACTGTGACTGACGGAGAATGATCATATTCTATATTCTATCTGCTCACCATTCCCTGGGTTACAGCCAGTGGTGGAAAAAGAACCCGAATGCCATACTAGAGTAAAAGTAAAGCTACCTTAATAGAAAATGACTCAAGTAAAAGTGAAAGTCACCCAGTAAAATACTAATTGAGTAAAAGTCTAAAAGTATTTGGTTTTGAATATACTTAAGTATTAAAAGTAAATATAATTGCAAAAATATACTCAAGTATCAAAAGTAAAACTAAAAATAATTTCATATTTCTTATATTAAGCAAAGCAGACAGCACATTCTTTTGTTATACATTTTTTCTATGCATTGCCAGGGGCACACTCCAACACAGGCATGATTTACAACCAAAGCATGTGTGTTTAGTGAGTCTGCCAGATCAGAGGCAGTAGGGATGACCAGGGATGTTCTCTTGATAAGTGAGAACATAAGTGAACTATGTGACCAGTCCAGGAAAACCTTGGGGACCTAGTTACTGCATGTATGACCTAGGCATGTCCATGGAGTTGATTGGATGGCACAATGCTATTCTCACATTGCTCATGTCACATTGGAGAGAAATAAGGGCATGATACACTGGGGTTGTCATTGCAGAATGCATTGCAGACCATATAGAAGGTGCCTAAAGTTATCAATTCACTCTTCCCAAAGGAGTGGTAAGAAAATGTGTGTCTGATATGGGAGTTACATTGAGTTGACGGACTCAACTGGTTACATTGCATGAATAGCAATATAGATTCATGTGTACTGAATGAATATATAATGTAAAGTGTTGGTCCCATGTTTCATGAGCTGAAATGAAAGATCCCAGAAATGTTCCATACGCACAAAAAGTGTATCTCTCTTCAATGTTGTGCACACATTTGTTTACATCCCTGTTAGTGAGCATTTCTCCTTTGCCAAGATAATCCATCCACCTGACAGGTGTGGCATATCAAGAAGCTGATTAAACAGCATGATCATTACACTCTAGAATGGGCAGTTTTGTCACACAACACAATGACACAGATGTCTCAAGTTGTGAGGGATCGTGCAATTGGCATGCTGACTGCAGGAATGTCCACCAGCRCTGTTGCCAGAGAATGTAATGTYCATTTATCTACCATAAGCCGCCTCCAACGTCRTTTTACAGAATTTGGCAGTAGGTCCAACYGGCCTCACAACCACAGACCAAGTGTAACTATGCCCTCCCATGGCTACGCTCCAGCCCAGTCATGGGAAATCCATCGATTAGGTCCTATTGAAATTATTTAAATTGACAGATTTCCTTTTAAGAACTGTTGCGTTTATTCTTTTGTTCAGTATAGATTCAATGTAGATTCTGCAAGAAAAGCAGATTCCTACCCCCTAAATGTTATTGGGATGGTGTGTAATATAGCATTTTATGTTGATATCATCATTGGTTAGGCCCTTCTCTCCTAGAGTCTATAGCATGTACAGTATATGCCACTGTAACCAGGCCTAGTCATGTATGATTTAATGTGTGTGTCCGTGTGAGTGTATGTCTCTGTCTCTCTCTCTCACTTGATGTTTGCATGGACCACAACCAACTCTAGCCACAACGAAAGAATGACACGCAGCTAAATAGATCAGTCATTATTTAATGAGCCCTATCTCTCCCTTACCTTGGGGGCGAAAGAGCATGCAGCGCATTGGTTATTACCTCTAATAGCCGGGAAGGGGACTAGACTGCTGTAGGGCTGCTCCTCTGAAGGGGCTATTCATTTGGCTAGACAATTAGCCTATGAGCCCCTAATGGACCCACAGTGGCACATTAGGCCCAATCTACCCACCAAGAATAGAAAGGATTAAAAGGCGGATGCTCTCCTTTCTATGTGTGCGTGCACGTGTGGGGGGGGTGCACGTGCAGGCATCTTAAAAGACAAGCCTACCTCTCTATGTCTCTGCCTGCCCCAAGCCCAATATCCTCCAATATGTCTGTGCACCTATGTATATTGCGGAACAGAGAAGCAGATATGAGGTTTTTAGTTGTTTTGTGTGGAACACTTCAAAGATAGCCTTTTCTGGACAAGTAATACTTTTGCAAGAGAAATACAGCTTTAAAGTCTTCTAATGAAATGTAGACCCCAGTTCTGGAATACCTTGGGGAGGCAAGAGTTGGAATGTAGGCAATACCAACTATAATTGCCATGTTTCTATGATTGTTGAAAGCCGTGTTATTATTTGTTTTGTCTTCCACTTGAGCTGCTATGACTACCGACTGAGTGCAGTAGAAGTCGTTATGATTACGTAACGTTATGACTAYGTAACGTTACGACTATAACTAACGTTCCAGTGGCACAGTTTTACCATGGGGCATAGAGAAAATGCTATTTTACACATTTTGCCATGAGGCTGAGAGAAAATGTAGCTGTTTTAGAGCTCATTTCCTGCTACTCTACACATTCTGCCACTCCCCCCAAAAAAGAATGTCTTATGATATGTTCATATGTTATCTGGGTGGMCCGACCTCTGGGGGGAACCCAACCCTCCCAAAATACACACCTGCACACAGGCAGGTACACACAGACACACGCACCAGAATTTTTWAAATAATAATAATAATACAGTATATWTTTAAGTGATAATGCTCGAGAAGCCGGTGTTTGGAGGATATATTGGCACGGGTRTTGTTAGGCCCGAGATGAAGTCGAGGGGCATAACTCATCCCAAACCATCTAAATTGGGTTGAGGTTGGGTGATTGTGGAGGCCATCTGATGCAGCACTCCATCACTCTCCTTGGTCAAAATTGCCCTTACACAGCATGGAGGTGTWTTATGGGTCATTGTCTTGTTGAAAAACAAATGATAGCCCCACTAAGTGCAAACCAGATGCAGAATGCTGTGGTAGCCGTGTTGGTTAAGTGTGGCTTSAATTCGAAATAAATCACTGACAGTGTCACCAGAAAAGCACCACCACACCATCACACCACCACCTCCATGCTCTACGGTGGGAACCACACATGCTGAGATCATCCGTTCACCTACTATGAGTCTTTACAAAGACACAGCGGTTGGAACTAAAAATCTCAAATTTGGACTCATCAGACCAAAGGACAGATTTCCACATGTCTAATGTCCATTGTTTGTGTTTCTTGGCCCAAGCAATTCTCTTATTTTTATTGGTGTCCTTTARTAGTGGTTTCTTTGCAGCAATTCGGCCATGAAGGCCTGATTCACACAGTCTCCTCTGAACAGTTGATGTTGAGATGTGTCTGTTACTTGAACTCTGTGAAGCATTTATTTGGGCTGCAATTTCTGAGGTGCAGTTAACTCTAATGAACTTATCCTCTGGGTCCTTCCATTCCTGTGGCGGTCTTCATTGAGAGGCCAGCTTGCTGGATTTTGCGAACGTACTTTCTTGAAATTTTCCAGATTGCCTGACCTTCATGTCTTAAAGTAATGATGGACTGTCGTTTCTCTTTGCTTATTTGAGCTTTTCTTGCCATAATATGGACTTGGTCTTTTTACCAAATAGGCTATCTTTTGTATACCAACCCTACCTTGTCACAACACAACTGATTGGCTCAAATGCATTAAGAAGGAAAGAAAATTTCACAAAATAACTTTTTAACAAGGCACACCTGTTAACCTGTATATTTAAATGCATGTCCAGGTGAAGCTGGTTGAGAGAATGCCAAGAGTGTGTAAAGCTGTCATCAAGGCAAAAGGGTGGCCTACTTTTTGAAGAATCTCAAAATATAAAATATATTTTTGATTTGAATTAACCCTTTTTTTGGTTACCACACAATTCCATATATGTTATTTAATATTGATGTCTTCACTATTTATTCTACAATATAGAAAATAGTCAAAATAAAGAAAAACCAGAGAATAAGTAGGTGTGTCTAAACTTTTGACTGGTACTGTATATTGCCTTCATCGGTGCCCCCCCCCCCCCCCACCACACACACACAAAAAAACAATAGGCACACTCATGAGGCTCAGAATTTAGAGTGCACTGCTTAGACCACTGCACCACAGCAGTTCCACAATGTTCTAGCAAGCAAGAAGAAGGGACTTGATGATACTTGATAGAAACAGCTCATTTTTTAAAAAATTATTTTGTTTTAAAGCCTTCCCCAAAACCATAGCCCTAACCTTAACCACCAGAATGAAATACCTAAACTTGACCCTATGAGTGGTTTCTGTTTAAACCCTGTAACAAAAAAATAATTACATCTGAGATGTCCATTAGGGAATCTGAGCATGGTACTTTCAAAAGTTAGGCCTACCTTTTCCACCCCAGAGAGCATAGACCTGCCTTTCCACCCCAGACAGAGTAGCCTACCTTTCCACCCCAGACAGAGTAGAACCTACCTTTCCACCCCAGACAGAGTAAGCTACCTTTCCACCCCAGACAGAGTAGGCCACACTATCCACCCCAGACAGAGTAGCTGCCCTTCCACCTCGAGAAAGATTAGACCTACCTTTCCACCCCAGGACAGAGTAAGCCTACCTGCCACCCCAGACAGAGTAGGCCACACTATCCACCCCAGACAGCGTAGCGCCCTTTCCACCCCAGACAGAGTAGACCTACCTTTTCCACCCCAGACAGAGTAGGCCTACCTGTCCACCCCTCGACAGAGTAAGCCTACCTTTCCACCCCAGACAGAGTTGACCTACCTTTCCACCCCAGACAAATAGGCCGCCCTTTCCACCCAGACAGAGTAGACCTACCTTTCCACCCTAGACAGAGTATGACCTACCTTTCCACCCCAGACAGAGTAGGCCTACCTTTCCACCCGGAAGAGTAAGCCTACCTTTCCACCCCAGACAGAATAGGCCGCCCTTTCCACCCCAGACAGAGTAGACCTACCTTTCCACCCCAGACAGAGTAGACCTACCTTTCCACCCAGACAGAGTAGCCTACCTTTCCGACCCCAGACAGTATAGGCCAGACCTTCTTCCACCCCAGACAGAGTAGACCCTACCTTTCCACCCCAGCAGAGTAGCCTACCTTTCCACCCAGACAAGAGTTACCTACCTGTCCACCCCAGACAGGAGTTAGACCTACCTTTCCACCCCAGACAGGACTAGGACCTACCTTTCCCACCCAGACAGAGTAGCCTACCTGTCCAACCCCAGACAGAGTAGACCTACCTTTCCACCCCAGACAGGGTAAGACCTACCTTTCCACCCCAGACAGAGTAACCTACCTTTCCACCCCAGACAGAGTAGACCTACCTTTTCACCCCAGACAGGAGTAGACCTACCTTTCCACCCCAGACAGAG
This sequence comes from Salvelinus sp. IW2-2015, assembly GCF_002910315.2. Classification (NCBI taxonomy): domain Eukaryota; kingdom Metazoa; phylum Chordata; class Actinopteri; order Salmoniformes; family Salmonidae; genus Salvelinus; species Salvelinus sp. IW2-2015. The sequence goes on along the minus strand of NC_036871.1, from coordinate 14,873,935 downwards.
TAAGACCTACCTTTCCACCCCCAGACAGAGTTAGTCCTACCTTCCACCAGACAGGGTAGACCTACCTTTCCACCCCCAGACAGAGTAGACCTACCTTTCCACCCCAGACAGAGTAGACCTACCTTTCCACCCCAGACAGAGTAGACCTACCGAGGTTTAACTACTGGCTACTCTTCTTCCGTTGCTTAACCCAATGAGAGAATGTCACAAGTGTTTTCCTAAAAGCTGTCTGAGTTTAAACATCTTCTATTGTACAGAAAGTGAATATTTTAATCAATGGATAGTGACCGAATTAGATTACTTCCCAAGCAAAGTAAATGTTTTGTCACCACGGCTATAGAAGGTTGTATGTAGGTCAGCCTCTGAATGTCAAAGAAACTAAACAATGACATCCCCATATGCATCGGAGTCACGTCTTTCCTGGGTATTTTACAGCTTGTTTCTAGCATAAAGTATCGCAGACCAATTCGCTGTTATTGATCACTTTATATAACCGAACCCGTCTTGTTTTCTTTAAAATCTTAAGCTAACAAAGGTTAGGCCCGTGCTTTTTGTCCATTTTCTTTAATTAAAGACAGGCCTATGGCATACCCTCTCATTCCCCCTCAATTCGAGTCTTGGTTTTAACTTAACAGCCATTCACTGACACGGAGGTAGGCTATTTTAAGATTGCATGGTGGGTGGAGGAATTGACCAAGACATCTATGGATATAACAGCCTATAGCCAGCCGTCTGTCAAACAGGTAGGCTAACCTCTTATTTCTTAAATAGGRAGAAATAAGTTCCAACACAATGCCCTCTTGTTGTTAGTAAAGTCTAATTAAAATTAAAACGGTTGAAATGAATTATGCCTATTTGAATTTGCCTACATTCAGCACCATGAGCTGTCTATTTCCGATTGATTGTGCWRYGGCYGCTGCTTCAAGTTTCAGCACCARAATGTAAGTTACTCGAATCTGGCTGAGAGATCAATAACTCTGATAAMTACATCATGGGCAAGAGACATATTGTTTTTAATAACATCTATTATAGTAGTAGCACGCTATCAAAGTTGACCTCCGGTCCTCCTCATCTTTGTGCCYTCCTTCTTAAACTGAACAGAACATAGGCAATAGGCTAGTCTGCACGCAATATATATATATTTTTGGACTACTGTAGGCCTAATCCCAAAATATTTTTGAAAGAAGCCTTTGACTCTCCTCCTGAACTGCCGCTGTACGTCTACACAGTACAGCCATTGGTTAGGGAGCACACAAAAACATTTCTGATCAGCAAGAGCAGAGCAGGCAGGCGCTCAGGGTTGGAATACCCATTGCAGTGTGTAATGCAGCCTAGTTTTATTTACACCATGCCAGCAGCTATTTAAGAAATGTAACTTTGCTCTGTGCTTCTCCGAGCATGCACTTCATAGCCTATAGCCTTTAAGCTATGGATAATTTTATTGAGACCCCACTAAATAGACTATAAGCACACTTGATATTGCACGCCCAGCGAAGAATCAGGGATGAGGGACGGCACTGAGAAATATTTCAATTTCATCAATTCCAAATTACATGACCCTCTCCTGGACTAGTTAAAAAAAAAATACTAAACCCTCCCCAGAAATTGAAAAAGCATGACCCTCCCCCATTTTCCTCCAGGTAACCAATCTGTACATTTAGATCCATCAGTAACCACGCATAATGAATGGGTCAAAAATTGACGTTCATCCATAATACAGCAAATTCTGAAGTAAAACTATGAGATCAGGTTGAAACAAGACATTTGATCCGACCAAAGACCCAAATCCATCCCGCGTCCCGCAACTCACCGAGGTACAGTCCTCCGGGAGAAGTAAGTCACTATTGGAAACACCAAGAAGCTGGTGACAAGTGCACACGAACTGGTTCAAGCAAGGGCAGCATGAGCATGCACCAAACCGAGACATATAAGACAACACACTTTAGTATCTTTTAGTCTTGTATTGTAATGTTTTTAAAATGGTGTAAACTGCCTTAATTTTACTGGACCCCAGGAAGAGTAGCTACTGCTTTGGCARCAGCTAACGGGGATCCATAATAAATACAGATACAAATACARATAAGATGCAACCGCATGAATCCGGCTTGTTAGCTATCGTCGTTTCGGTCACGTTAGCCATCTTACTCATTTCTATAGCCGAGCTAAGCAACCCGAAGAATAATTACTACGAAAACAAAACACAAACTCTAACGCACCACGGCCAAGGGGGGAGAACGCTCAACCACAAATGGGAACAGTTTAGTTGGAGCAAAGTTTGATTCTCACATTCCATTTTACGATAATAGCGTGAATTGTTACTACTCAGCTCGAGGTGAGAAGTGGAAGAATTGAAGGAGTGAATCCCTGACTCAGTGTTTATCACCTGTGAAAGTCGGGGTTTGGCCTTGTCAGGCGTGATAGAAGTTCTCGCCATAGTGATGTGTTGTACTGAGAGTACTGACTGAAAGGGAACAAAAGGACGAGAAGGAGAAGTCAGATTATCCGTCACTGTGTTGGCCCGCACAGCTGAGGAGGAAATGCATGAATAAACTGCTTCCTGTGGTCGGGGCGGAAGAGGGGTGCGAGAAAAAGTGATGTGTTCAGCCGTGAAAGTACAATTCTCCTGTTCTAGCAAACACCATCTGTCAGGAATAGTGGCAGAACTCAGTGTGTGTGTGTGTGTGTGTGTGTGCGTGTGTGGTGTGTGTAGCAGCCTCAGAATCCCCCAGGTCCTGCTGTTAGGTTGTCTCTCCCTTTTGTCTCTTCAATGCAATTTTCAACGTCTGTCCAAGTCCCCAGGACATCAAGAGATGCTTTCAATGCCAGCCACTATGGGCAATGGTGAGCGCTGTTACCATCAAGTAGGCTGGTGGATTGCAAGGGCATTGGGGATGGTGGATGGGCATGAACCGCAAACTCTGGCTCAGAGGATTGCGGGTTCAATSCCAGTGCTAGGCACTTGTTCTTTTTTGTTGTTGTTGTTTTAACCCTTAGCTTAACCGATCTGAATTAACCTTAACCGTCAAATTATTTCGGTTTTAACCCTATCCACAACCTTAACCCATCGTAATTAGTGCCTAAACTTAACCGCCAAACCTCGGACAAACTAGGACAAACCTTGAATACTGATGTCAAACCGTGAAAATCGTGTTGCTCTCAGAAGGTGAAGGTGGAGTGAAGGACCGATAGATATCCTCATGTCCTATTGTGCTCACACAGCGGAAACCACCGGCGGTTAGGTCAAGCGTGACGCGGGAGCGGCAACTACAAAGAAGAGTGTGCGAGTCTGTGTGTGAGGAGGGGGTCACAAGGGACACAGACAGCCTTATTCATATCTGTCATGGTGTCTGGATGCCGAAGCAGGTCCCTTGTGTATGTGCGTGCTCATTGTAGGTTCATCCCTAGAGACAGAAGACACCACCCGCCCCAACACACACACACTCCGAAAGCACCCCACCCATCAAACATGTGTTTAGTCAGCAGGTTTGTGCGGCGGAGAGGACTGAAGGACGTCAGACTAACACATCTATCACTGTCCACCACTCACCACCACTGTACTGTACTGTACACTCTATAACTCTCCCCCTTTCCTCCCTCCTTAGAGCAAGCCAACCACTCACCTACCTACAGTCCCCCACCCCAGAGCTGGGCTAATACCAGTCCATATCTATCACATCCATCAACCTCGACCCATCAGATTAATTACACCCAGATTATGGATCACAGATTATGGATCATCTCCTGCCTTAATCCTTCGATCACACAGATTATGGGTTGTAAATGTAATCTGGTAGAGAGGGAATGTGTTTGACCTGGTTTCTGTCATGTGTAGAGCCTTGTACGGGCATGAATTTTAAGCCCATGCCCTACCCATGCCCACGACGTTCAGGCCCTAACCTACCCAGGCCTGAAATCAAAAATAACTCCCTCCGTTAGTATCCATTAGCTGCTCATCTGTCTGTTCCTCRCTCCCTGCGCTGCGTGCGCTCTGTGTGTGTGGCTCTGTTTGTGTGAGTAGCCATAGCAACACCTCTGCTTGCTGTTCTGCTCAATGACGAGACATACAGCAGCTAGCTGCAAACTGTTTCAGCTACTTTTCGTCACTCTAAACTCCGACAAAACTCAAGGTGCATTATCCTGTGGACTCGTACAATGTTCCAGTCATCTGACACCATGATATTTACTGCGCAGCAGAGCCCGAGCAAATGGCTCAGCTTCAAAATGTTGAGGATCAATTTAGTGATACCCGAGCCCTACCCGTACCCTGGTTATTGATGAAGAAACAGGCCCTACCCGGCCCTAACCCGGTGTATAATGTCAGGGCCCATCCGGCTCGGGTCGGGTAGCAGAGCTCTTGGCCYGGATGGAAAGAGGAGTAGCTAACTCTCACCATTGTGGAACATGGGTCTGAAGAACTGGGCCATGTGGGAGAGTAGTACAAAGAGACAGAAAGGAGCAAGCAGGACATCTCAGAGAGATACGAAAAGACCTCAAGCCTTTTCTCTCTAGAGCCCAGCGCTTTGGTCTGGATCCGTCTCAGTCTTCAAGAAACGGGCAAACTTCAGTCACACACACACAAACCAACGAGATGCCTGTCAGAGACATCACAGGAAGAGCATTGTCTCTGTTCTCCATGGTTGAGTATGAGAGGCAAGCAGGCMCGTTGGGGAGAATCTCTTTAAAGCCCATAAGGCCCTAAAGGTGCACAGCAGCTGTTCCCCCTGGAACGGGGAGCACATTCCTAACGCACACGCCAGCCTGCACAGGACACTGCGGACCTGCTTCGGTGTTACTAGGATTATAGAGGATTGTCTTGGATCTTCTCTGAGAACCGGTCTGCCCTGCGCCCAATCACGCACCTGCCTTTCATTCAATAACACACCTCCATATGAAGTGAGAAACGAGGACGAAATATGAACGTAGAGGCACAAGGAATGGAGAAGGGGGGGATCAGGTGTATATAGGAAGAGTGGAGAGGTAACATGAGGGCGGATGCATGAGTACAGTGTATGGCTGAGGGGAAAGAGAGGCGAGAGAGTGGAGAGGTAAGGGGRAGAGGCATGGTGAAGACGAGGGAGGATTTAGGAGTGCCACTCTCTACCAGACTAAACATACTGTAGCTACCATCCTCCATTGAGGCTCTGCTCTGGCCCTGTGGGACCTTCTATGTCTGGGTCTGTATAGCAGATGTTTGGGCCCTGGGTGGAGGATGGAGGATATTACAGCAGGACTGTCATTTCCCCTGGTTCACTTGGCCTTTCATCCAAGGCTCAGCAGAGCTCCGCAAGGCAGGGCTGGCAGGGTGGGGACTGGACAGGGGGATCGAAGAGGCTTATGGAAGGGGCTTTGGTTGGGCCGGGCCAGGATGTGGTACGAGTAGGGACTTCGCCATCAGAAAACACCTTACATCATCCCCCGTAATGTTTCTCATAAAGTCGACTTCAGGGGGTCATTGGGACCTTATGTAAGTTATTCCTCCCTTGCGTATCTTTGTGGAAAAACATCCAAATGTGATGCATATAAACTGATACCAGGCTGCTCCCTCACACAGTATCCCAACCCCAACCCAGCCTCCAACAGTCACTCTGGGTCTGGGTAGTTTCTATGTATGTTGGCATGGTCCTCCCTGGAGGAGTTTATGAGTCTGTTAGAGGGTATTAATGTTAAGGAGTCCCTGGACAGAACAGGAGGCCGTCAGGCCAGGAAATGTTTTTCATTAGACATATTTTCCTCCATATGGAGCTCCTTCCTACAGCCGATATGGTCGGGCAGAAGGATGTACTATTACCAGCAGAGATGTTTACCTATTAGCAGAGAGATGTGCTATTAACAGCGAGAATGGTACTATTACAAGAGCAGATGTACTATTAGCAGAGATATTACTAATTAGGAAGGAGGAGAGTGTACTATTAACGGCAGATATGTACTATTACAGGAGATATGTAGCCATTACAGCAGAGATGTCTATTACAGCAGAGATGTACTATTAGCAGGCAGAGAGTACTATTACAGCAGAGGATGTACTATTAGCAGGAGAGATGTATATTACAGCAGAATGTACTATTACAGGAGAATGTACTATTCAGGCAGATATGTACTAGGAGATATGTACAAGGCGAGAGATGTCTTTACAGAGAGTGTACTACTACAGAGAGATTGTACTATTACAGTTCAGAGATGTACTATTACAGGCAGAGATTGTACTATTACAGGAGAGATGTACTATTACAGGCAGATATGTAATATTACAGGAGAGAGTGTACTATTACAGGAGATATGTACTATTACAGGAGAATGTACTGCTACAGCAGAGATGTACTATTACAGGAGAGATGTATTTTAGCAGCAGAAGATGTAGCTATTACAGGAGAGATGTACTATTAAGGAGAGATGTACTATTACAGCAGATATGTACTATTACAGAGCAGATCATGTACTATTACAGGAGATATGTCCTATTACCAGGTAGAGATTTACTATTAAGGAGAGATGTATTATTACAGCAGCGAGATGTATATTACAGGAGAGATGTATATTACAGAGATATGTACTATTACAGGAGATATGTATATTACAGCAGATATGTACTATTACAGGAGATAGTGTCTATTAGCAGAGAGATATGTACATATTACGCAGAGATTTACTATTAGCAGCAGAGATGTAACTATTACAGGAGAGATGTAGACTACTACAGCAGATGATGTACTATTACAGGAGATATGTACTATTACAGCAGATATGTACTATTACAGGGAGATATGTATTATTAGCACAGAGATTGTACTATTACAGGAGATATGTACGGATTACAGGGAGATATGTACTTTACAGCAGAGATTTACTATTTGCAAGGAGATTGTACTATTCGGAGATATGTAGCTGATTACAGCAGATAGTGTATTACGGAGATATGTACTATTACAAGCAGAGATTGTACTATTAGCAAGTGAAGAGATGTATTATTACAGCAGAGATGTACTATTACAGGAGAGATGTACTATTACAGGAGAGATGTACTATTACAGGAGAGATGTACTACTACAGCAGAGATGTACTATTACAGCAGAGATGTACTATTACAGCAGAGATGTACTATTACAGCAGAGATGTACTATTACAGGAGAGATGGGGTGCGTCCCAAATGGAACCATGTTAAAATATCCTAATAAATACTCTATGGGCCCTAATAAAATACCCCCAAAAATGCAATAGATAGTGCATTACTTTTCACCAGGGCATATAAGTCTCTGGTCAAATCTAGTCAAAAGTAGTGCACTATGGAATAGGGTGCTGTTTGGGATGCAGACATGGACTAGTACACCTCTGGGATGCTAGCAGACGCTAGCCTGTGGGATACAGTGGGTTTCAGTTAGCTAGCTAAGCAGCATATATAGAGGTATATAGCACCTAAATGTCCTGTAAAACAGCATATACTCTAGCTTACAGAGAGAGAATCAGATTCATTTGAAGAAAAAATTCTAAATCCCATTTAGAAGTGTACATTCATTTGAACGTTTGGTATTGTAGAATTGTTATTGTGTCCGCTGCTGTTGAACCATTMCACAGGTTCCAGCGGATTGGCTTTCAAATGGATTTGCAGGTCCCTGTTTTCACCTCCATAGCAACCATTAAAGCCYGTGTGTGTTTTAGTACTCACTTACATTTTAGTCATTTAGCAGACACTCTTATCCAGAGCGACTTACAATTAGTGTATTCATATTTAGATAGCTGGGTGAGACAACCACAAATCACAGTCCTAGCAAGTACATTTTCCCTCAATAAGTCAGTGGTAGTAAGGATTCAGTGAAGATACTCGTTGAAGAAGTAGGGTCTCAGACACTTTCGAAAGATGGACAGGGACTCTGCTGTCCTAGCTTCCGTAATTTTGAGGTACTGTTGCTGCATTCCTATTCAGCAGCACTGCATATTCAATGGATGACACTCGTCTTATTGGTCTCCTGAGACACATACAMACGTGTCTCGCTGGAGACCGCTGTAATTATCTAGCAAGCTTAGCAACTTAGTCATTTGACTTTTGTCATTTGACTGCCATCACAACGTTCGTATGATTCCAAAACGTTATACTTGGGATGCGCACTGTGCGTCCTGAGCGTGCTCTGTGTCGAGATGGCCTACTGCTGAAATGCACTGAATGAATTGAGGAACATGATAACGCTCTGAATTTATGAACGGCCTGTTTGGCAATTCACAACAATGTTATTGGCGATCAAATATACTTACTCTATCATTCGTAAATCCCAGTTTAATTTGCTCTGAAATCTTTACATAGGGGCGCAGCCAAGCTGACAAGGTGACGTTGCGTCCCTCTTATTTGGGGAGAACCCTGGCATAGTGACCATACCTTAGTTTTAAATGCTTCAAATGGCCACTTCTGATTTTTGTGGGATTTCCCAGGAGTCTCAAGATAAATATGAATTTATCCCGGTATTGACACTTGATTGATTGTCGTGAAAATATGAATCCCTATTATGGAGTGTTTTGAAAGGCTGGTCATGACACACATCAACATCATCATCCCAGACACCCTGGACCCACTCCAATTCGCATACCGCCCCAACGGATCCACAGATGTCAACTGCACGTCACACTGACGTCTCTCACCTGGACAAGAGGGGAAATAATGAAGGATGTTTATAGTCTACAGCTCAGCATTCAACACCATAGTCCTCTCTAARCTAATCACCAGGCTAGGGACCCTGGGACTGAACCCCTCCCTCTGCAACAACACATCCGCCACACTGACCCTCAACAGGGGTGTGTGCTTAGTCCCCTCCTGTACTCCCTGTTCACCCATGACTGCATGGCCACGTATGACTCCAACACCATCATTAAGTTTGCTGACAAAAACGACAGCATGATTACCAACAGTGATGAGACAGCCTACAGGGAGGAGGTCAGAGACATAGTGTGGAGCCAAGACAACAACCTCTCTCTCAATGTCAGTAAGACCAAGGAGCTGATTGTGGAGCACGTCCCCATCCACATTGACGGGGCTGTAGTGGAGGGGGTCGAGAACGTCAAGCTCCCAGGCGTCCACGTCACTAAGGACTTAACATGGTCCACATACACCAGCACAGTCATGAAAGAGGGCACGGCAGCGCCTTATCCCCCATCAGGAGGCTGATAAGATTTGGCATGGGCCCTCGGAACCTCAAAAAGTTATACAGCTGCACCATCGAGAACATCTTGACTGGCTGCATCACCGCTTGGTATGGCAAATGCATTTCCCTCGACTGCCAGGGCTTTCGGAGGGTGATGCGGACAGCCCAGTACATCACTGGGGCCGAGCTCCCGGCCATCCCGTACCTCTATATCAGGATGTGTCAGATTGAGGCCCAAAACATTTCCAAAGACTCCAGCCACAAAAACCAAAGACTATTCATTCTGCTACCGTCCGGAAAACGGTACCGGAGCATCGGCCCTAGAACCAACAGGCTCCGAGACTGCTTCTACCCCCATGCCAAAAGACTGCTAAATAGCCAAAAGACTGCTAAATAGTCATAAGACTGCTAAATAGTCAATTAATGGTTATCAGAACTATCTGCACTGACCCTATCTTGCACTAGCCCTATGCACACTCACTAGCCTATATACCGTATACACACTATATACTCACACACACTTCATTGACACTTCCACACAAAACCGACACAACACAAACACACATATATACACACACACACACTTTTACACTAATCGTTTGCTGCTGCTACTCTGTTCTTTATTTTACTCTTATTATTATCTATACTGATGACTAGTCACTTTACCCTGCCTTCATGTACATATCTACCTCAAATACCTTATTATTATCTATCCTGATGCCTAGTCACTTTACTCCTGCCTTCATGTACATATCACCTCAAATACCTTATTATTATCTATCCTGGTGATGGCCAGTCACTTTAGACCCTCCTTTCATGTACATATCTACCTCCAAAATACCTTATTATTATCTATCCTTTTGATGCCTAGTGCACTTTACCCTGCCTTCATGTACCTAATCTACCTCAAATACCTTATTTTATCGGATTTCCTGATGCCCTATTGCACTTTACCCTGTGCCTTCATGTACATGATCTACCTCAAATACTGCTGTATATTATCTATCCTGATGGCCTAGTCACTTTACCCTGCCTTCCGTGTACATATCTGATCATCAAATACTTATTATTATCCATCCTGATTGGCCTAGTCACTTTACCCTGCCTTCATGTACCTATCTACCTCAAATACCTGTATTATTGATCTATCCTGATGCTCTAGTCACTGTTACCCTGCCTTCATGTACATATCTAGCCTCAAAATACCTTATGTATTATCCATCTTGAGGCCTAGTCACTTTACCCTGCCTTCATGTAACTATCTACATGCAAATACCTTATTATTATCCATCCTGATGGGCCTAGGTCACTTTTACCCTGCCTTTCATGTACATATCTACATCAAATACCTTATATTATCCAGTCCTGATTGCCTAGTCCACTTTACTCCTGCCTTCATGTTACATTATCTACCTCAAATACCTTAAGTTATTATCCATCCTGATTGCCCTAGGCACTTTACCCTGCCTTCATGTACATATCTACCTCAAATACCTTATTATGAATCTATCCTGGTGTGATGCCTATGTCACTTTACCCTGCCTTGATGTACATATCTACCTCAAATACTTATTATTATTCCATCCTGATGCCTAGTCACTTACCCTGGCCTTGCATGTACATATCTACCTCAAATACGCTTATTATGATCCATTCCTGATGCCTAGTCACTTTATTTTGCCTTTCATGTACAATCTACCTCAAATACCTTCTATTATGATCTTATCCTGATTCCTAGTCACTTTACCCTGGCCTTCATGTACCTATTCTACCTCAAAGTATCTTTTATTTTAGTTATCTATCTCTGCATGCCTAGTCACTTTAACCCTGCCTTATGTAACCTATCTGTTACCTCAATTAACCTTTATTATGTCTATCCTGATGCCTAGCACTTTTACGCTGCCTTCAGTGTACATATTCGATACCTTCTAAATACTCTTATTATATCCTATCCTGTGGCCTGTCACCTTTAACCCTGCCTTTCATGTACGATTATCTACCTCAAATATCTTATGTATCTTCCTGATGCCTAGTCACTTTACCCTGCCTTCATGTACATATCTACCTCAAATACCTCGTACCTCTGCACATTGATCTGGTACTGGTACTCCCTGTACATAGTTCCATTCTTCTGTATTTTATTGTATTCCTCTTGTGTTACTATTTTAAATGTTGGAAAGCATTTCATAGTAAAGTCTACACCAGTTGTGTTCGGCACGTGATTAATCAAATTTGATTTGACACACACCTAATTAGATTAGCATTATCGACAGGACTACCGGTGGTGTGAGTGACTCCTGGAGAGGGACCGGGTTTATTTAGATGGGCCAGGGAGCTCCGCTTTATCACTAAGCCAGCTCGGGCTGCCCTACGTGGGGTAGAGAGATAGATGAGCTACCTCTAGCCCCTGAATCTCTGACGTCCCAAATGCACCCTTTTCCCTACATAGCGCACTACTTCTGACCAGGGCCTGTAAAAGCTTTGCACTATATACAGTAGGGAATAGGGTGCCATTTGGCACACAGCCAGAGACAGGCATTCCTGCTGTAACTGGGCGAATAAAGCCTGGACATTCCTGAGTTATTGAGTAGCATGAGGACAAGTAGAGTAGAGGTATAACAATGGGATTCTGCTGCGCTGTCTCTCAATTCACACTGGAACGGACCGGGGGAAATGATGTACTGATTCTCTCTCTCTCTCTCTCTCTCTCTCTCTCTCTCTCTCTCTCTCTCTCTCTCTCTCTCTCTCTCTCTCTCTCTCTCTCTCTCTCGGCTAGAAGGGTGCTTCTATCACACACAATCAATGACTTAGGAGTATATCGTCTCCTACTACACAATCCACCAAAGCAGATTCACCACTAATACACATGAAAGTGTATTGTTAAGGAACAACATATCCAAAACATCCTCACAACGTTGTCTAAATGCATTATTAGCAGCCTATTGTGTGCATGCCCAGGTAATAGAGGTGTAGAACAGAGAGAGAGGGCCAGATCTGTGTATCGACTGGGACCAGGGGGAATCCACAGGGACTGAGCGTGTGCACTAGCCACTTAATTAAAGCTCTATCCTATTGAGTGGCCAGGAGCCACACACACACACACACACACCTATTGAGCGAGAGGTCGTTCCGGTGGTGAGGGGGACAAAGCGCTTCTCTCTGATACATAATTGATGTGCCAATTAAGTCTGCCCTGGAACGGAGTGCTATACCTGAGGCTAAGAGGAGAGATGATCTCTCCAGCTCTCTGTGGTGCCAGTGATCTGAGCTGGGAACAGTTAGGCTACAGTTACACTAGAGGAGAGATGATCTCTGTGGTGCC
>NC_036871.1:14857293-14860429 GCF_002910315.2 Salvelinus sp. IW2-2015 | reverse complement strand
GATCTCTGTGGTGCCGGGGATCTGAAGCTGGGAAACGTTAGGCTACAGTTACACTAGAGGGAGAGATGATCTCTGTGGGCCGGTGATCTGAGCTGGGAACAGTTAGGCTACAAGTTACACTAGAGGAGAGATGATCTCTGGGTGCCGGTGATCTGAGCTGGGAACAGTTAGGCTACAGTTACACTAGAGGAGAGATGATCTCTGTGTGCCGGTGATCTGAGCTGGGAACAGTTAGGCTACAGTTACACTAGAGGAGAGATGAATCTCTGTGTGTGCCGGGGATCTGAGCTGGGAAACAGTTAGGCTACAGTTACACTTAGAGGAAGATGATCTCTGTGGTGCCGGGGATCTGAGCTGGGAACAGTTAGGCTACAGTTACACTAGAGGAGAGATGATCTCTGTGGTTGCCGGGGATCGGAGCTGGGAACAGTTTAGGCTACAGTTACACTAGAGGAGGAGATGATCTCTGTGTGCCGGTGATCTGAGCTGGGAACAGTTAGGCTACAGTTACACTAGAGGAGAGATATCTCTTGGTGCCGGTGATCTGAGCTGGGAACAGTAGGCTACAGTTACACTAGGAGGAGAGATGATCTCTGTTTGGTGCCGGTGATCTGAGGCTGGGAACAGTTAGGTACAGTTACACTTAGAGGAGAGCATTGATTCTCTGTGGTGCCGGGATCTGAGCTGGGGAACAGTTAGGCTACAGTTTACACTAGAGGAGAGATGATCTCTTGTGTGCGGTGATCTGAGCTGAGCTGGGAACAGTTAGGCTACAGTTACACTAGAGGAGAGATGATCTCTGTGGTGCCGGTGATCTGAGCTGGGAACAGTTAGGCTACAGTTACAGTAGAGCGCTCACTTTATCTATCCATCTTTCGCTCTGTCTCTGTCTCTTTCTCCTTCTCTTGTGTTGGCAGGATGTTGACCTCTCAGGCTGACTCTCTGACTGGTAGCTAACTGCTGTGCTAATCTTGTACAACATCCTGCCAACACTTTCACCCAGAAAATTGCACAGGAGCATTTTAGACTACAGCCACTCAACGAAGCATTACAAGGCCTTGTACCACACAGTCCTACTGTTAGCATCACTGAAAAGCCAATACAGTAGCCATCCCCCTGTATCCGCCTTCATTGAGCCAACGACAGGCTAATAACAGTTTACACACTGAAAACACTCTCCCTCCCTCCCTCTCTACCTGAAGGCCGTAAGACTACATATTAAATAGAGAGTGGGTTGTTGAATAGAGACGTGCTGTCAGAAAATGGCTTTCTTCTGCAGTGCTGTAAAGAGCAGAGTAGAGTGTGTGTGATATCCAGTCTTTCTCTCTTTACCAGCTGACAGGTTACAGAAAAGCAGGTGAAAGCTCCACCTTGAGATTCCTCTATCGATCGCCCGGCTGGGCTGCAGACCATGGGTAGAACACATACCACCGCAGGTGAGTGTGCGCGTGTGTGTCAGGTGTGAAACATCAGTCAGGAAACACACACACCTAATACGTGCCTGTTCCCTGGACGCCTGTAACTGACGTTGATAGTTACTATCTCGGAGTGGTCTGACACACACCTGCCGATTCGGAGAGGCACCTGGAGTGTGTGTGTGAGTGTGTGTGAGTCTTGGTGATTATGACACACACCAGCTCATTTAAGGAAGATCACCAAAGCTACAGTACAGTTAGCTCGAGTGTTAAAAGAGTTATGTGTGTGTGTTGAGGACATGGCCCCTTGTCCTCTCCTCTCCCAGAGAACCAGCTCTCTTGTTCAGGAATCTCCTCCATCTTGGGTTCTTGTCACATCAACTGGCCAACTGGTGGGTGACGTTCTCTTAAGCCCATTTACTCAAACTGTACCCCTCTGAGCTATGCCCCCTACCCCCTAACCGTACCCCAGTAAAGCACACAACCTTACCCTCGCTCTCACCCTCGCTCCCTCCTGATTCCTTAACCCAGGCCCCTGCCGTGCTGTTTCCACGCTAGCGCCTGTTGCTAGGTGACCCTCTCTAAAGCATGGTAGGTTGTGCCTCCTAGTTTCCCTTCTGTATTCCCCTGCTTCCATACSCCTTGCATTTCCAGCGGGAAACCCCTGATCCTGCCCAGATTCTTCCCACTCGGGTTGCCTGCAAACGAGGGGCCAAGAGGGGTGAGAAAGGGTGTTTCTCAGAAAAGGGGGAGGCTGGGGGTGAGGAAGGGGGACAGAGAGTGGGTCACCCTCTCCCTCCTTGGTGCTTTTAGTTAACCTTTAAGTGTGAGTTTTAGACAAAGGGAAACGCAGAGACTGATGGGTAGTAATGAAGTAGCTGTGTGAATGGGCTTTTCTCTCTCTCTCTCTCTCTCTCTCTCTCTTTCTCCTTTTGGCTCTGAGAAGAGAGAGAGAGAGAGATCGAGAGACAGAAAGAGAAAGACAGAGAGACAGAAAGAGAAAGACAGAGAGAGAAAGACAGTGAGAGAAAGACAGTGATAGAGAGAGAGAGAGGTACAGTTTCAGGAGAGGAGGAGTGAAAGGAAGTGCAGAAGGATGAGGAGCTTATAGTAATGGCAGCTTAAGGAGCCATTTGCTTTCTACTTTTCTGGGAAGTCTTCAGAGTGGAATCCCTGACTGGGCTGTTATATAGAGAAGGTTGGGAAAGCAGCGTGCTTTTATCTCTCTCTGTTTGACTTCACACGTTTCTCCTTTATTCTCCCATTCCAAGCCTCGAAAGATTTAGAGTGATGATCTAGTCTCTGTATACAGTACCGAATCCCACTGCCAGGGCAAGAGTGCAATGTGCAAATGGATACAATTGCAACATACTGTAACTCTAAGCCCAGGAGTTTTTCCTGACAATGAAACCTGACTAGGAAAAAAAAACTCTGGACCTTAGTCATAGCCACTTACTAGGGCCCAGAGTTTTTACTGTCAATAAGCATGCACATCAGAGTGGATGGAAAGAGACTGTTCGGTCTATGCCAATGGCAGCAACTAATGGCTAAAGTTCCTTTAATGGCATTAATTCATGTGAAAACGCAGCTAGGGCCTAAACAACAAGGATGCACTTGCTTCACAGCAAATAGGGATTAATCTGGCCAATCACCAGTACCATTGCTAAGCAGTTGGCTGTGTGTGTGTGTGTGTGTGTGTGTGTGTGTGTGTGTGTGTGTGT
>NC_036871.1:14819164-14856799 GCF_002910315.2 Salvelinus sp. IW2-2015 | reverse complement strand
AGAGAGAGAGAGAGAGAGAGAGAGAGAGAGAGAGAGAGAGAGAGAGAGAGAGAGAATCAGTACATCATTTCCCCCGGTCCGTTCCAGTGTGAATTGAGAGACAGCGCAGCAGAATCCCATTGTTATACCTCTACTCTACTTGTCCTCATGCTACTCAATAACTCAGGAATGTCCAGGCTTTATTCGCCCAGTTACAGCAGGAATGCCTGTCTCTGGAGTGTGTACAGGGCCTTCAGAAATTATTCATACCCACTGACTTATTCCACATTTAGTTGTTACTTGGGTTGTGGCGGTCATGACATGTTGTCAGCCGGTGATTGTCAAGCAAATAACTGTCAGTCTCACGGTAATTGACCGTTAATTAACATAAACACGTTTAGCATCTCCTGGCTTCCACGCATAGCCTACAAGTCACTGATGTGGACATCTCAATAAATCTATTTAATATAGCCTAAACCATCACAATAAATCCATTATTTATTTTAGACAGGTCTAAATAAACATGATGTGAAGAAAATGTAGTCTATTTCATAAGAGCAGAATAGCATACTCTGAGTTGTCCTTATGTTAGGTCCTGATCTGGCTATGCCATATGGCTGTGGGCTACACTAGTTCAATTATCAGACAAGATTTGCTTAGAATTCCGTGGCATTATTTTATATTATTTTATAGTATGAAGAATACAATTGAACACAGCTGAATAAAATGGAAAGGATATTTGCGTTGAGCGATTAACAAAGAAACAGGTACTCTGGATGTCGATTAAGGCAACCCCCTGCACTTCTCTGATTCAGAGGGGTTGGGTTAAATGAGGAAGACACATTTCAGTTGAAGGCATTCAGTTGCATTGGGCTGAATATAATTAATTCCCATCTCCCCCCGCTGCGTGCAGAAACGCCTCTCACTCACATGGCTCTCAGTCACGTGATCGGATCTTTCTCACAGGCTGCAAGTGAAGACAGACATATCGGTGATGCAACTGCACGTGTCCACGCGCATATTGGAAATATTGGAAGAACTGTCCAGATTTACTTTTCGTCAGCCAACAACATGAGTAGACCTAACGAACAGCAAAAGCACTAGCCTATGTCAATCTACTATCCCCCATAGTACAAATGTTGACCTATTCTATTCTGTGCGAGAAATAAATATTCCAAATATAGTCTGGGACAGTTGTGGGAAGCGATAGAGCCCAAATGAATACAACCACTAGTATCAAAAAAAAGGTTTTACGCTAAGAGCCTGACGCAACAGATGAGAAAGTTTAGCTTAAATTGTTGATCAACTATTAGGCTATTTCTTCACATTATAAGCGCAGCAATGTGCACATGGTAGAAGGCTATAAGAGTAAATGTTCCATTAGCGGAAAACACCATTCTCAAAAGTGACCACAATGTGATTATGCATGTAATGCTTTTATTATAAACGGGCATTATTATGGTGAAATTATCTTCCCCAAACGCACTGCTTATATATGCCAGTTAGGCTCTACAGCCCTTGTAAAGAGGATTAATGTGCTTCATTTTAAGAAGTTATTTGGCCACTTCAGTTGTGATACAAACCTTATTAAAAYGTATAGGCCTATGGGATAGACTACATGAGGTGTGCGACTATGATTCGAACAAGTCGCAGAAAAAAGGCATTGTTTCTAATGCTGGGCATCATTCACAATTGATAATATATAATTCACAAGTGATTGGCTAGTATTGTCACCCATCAGACTATTCTTGATTAATCTTGTCTTTGCATATAGTAAATAATATATGTGTGAAATTTGTTTTGATTTAGAATGGACCATTATCCTGCACCTGTATCGAAACAGGGGCAGTTGGGAAAAAAGACATGTCATCTTTGCACTTAAATAGCGAATGGAGGATGCTTTTCCCATGGTTCATTTTCATGCCTGCCAGGTAGGCTATACTCCTGTTTTACAGAGAAGCAATGTGCTTAATAATAGGAAGGTTGAGAAATAAATATAGTAGGTCTAGCCTATAGAAAGCTGATGGGATCCTCCTCTTTTTAATAGAGGCCATCACTCTGTACTCTCACGCAAATGCATAGCCTATAGAAATGTGGCTCAACATGAGCTCATGGGCTCTCATGAAGTATTTGATTTGATTTTAGATTAGAGGGACAATAGAGTGCGGCGTACCAGGCAGTTAGCAAGATTGGTAGGCTGCTAATGACCATCAGCAGCATCAGAGCTTGGAGAAGCCTAATTACCGTGACTAAACGGTCACATGGAATTTGACTGCCATCATGACTCGTGACCGCCGGTGTTACAGCCTGAATTCAAAATGGATTAAAACGATTTTCTTTCTCTCCCATCTACACAAAATACCCCATAATGACAAAGTGAAAGCATTTTTTTGGGATGTAACCAAATGTATTGAAAATGAAATACAGAAATATCTCATTTACATAAGTAATCACACCCGTGAGCAAATGCGTTGTAGAAGCACCTTTGGCAGTCATTACAGCTAGGAGTCCTGCTGGGTAAGTCTCTAAGAGCTTTCCACACCTGGATAGTGAAACATTTGCTCATTATTCTGTCTTGCCATAGATCAGTCTTTCCCAAATTCGGTCTTCAGGACCGCAAGAKGTGCACGTTTTGGTTTTTGCCCTAGCATTACACGGTTGATTCAAATAATCAAAGCTTGATGATTCGTTGGTTATTAGTTGGCTAGCTGTGTAGTGTTAGGGCAAACAACAAAACGTGCACCCCTCGGGGTCCCGATGGAAGGTGTTTGGGAAACACTGCCAAAGACACTGCCACAGACATTTCAACTTTTCATTTTCTATTTTGTGTGTGTGTCTGGAATAAATCTGTAAATTAATTAATAGTTCCTGGGTCAGAGGTCATCCCTGTAAATTAACAGCGCCCCAGAGGCAGGTCCAGTGGCCTTGTGAACTCACCGGCACATCAATATACTGCCACACACACACACACAAACAAAGAGCATGCACATACGCACACACAAGAACACACCCTACATAGCAACCACTCAGCAGGGAAAGAGACCATCGAGGTCAAAGCAGATGTTTACTGAGATAGAGGAGAAGAGTCCTGACCTCCACCCACAACAACACATTCTCTCCTGTGCCACAAATCAAATATCTCCACACCTCTATAATAGTTGACTGGACAGTCCAGCACACTGTATAATAGAGGTGGGTGGGGAGGGTGGAGGGGTGAGGAGTGTAGAGTGGTGAGGAGGGTGAATTAAGGTGGATGAGAGTGGAGGGGTGAGGAGGGTGGAGAAGGGTGGAAGAAGGTGAATGAGTGTGGAAGAGGGTGGAGGGTTGAGGAGGGGAGGGTCGAGGGTCGAGGAGCATGGAAGTGGGTGGAGGGGTGTGGAGGGGTGAGGAGGGTGGACGGGTGAGGAGGGTGGAGGGGTGAGGAGGGGTGSGGGGGTGAGGAGGGTGGAGGGGTGAGGAGAGTGGAGGGGTGAGGAGGAGTCAGTTGGATGATTAGGTAGCCAATGAGAAAATCAAAGTCATCAGGTTTTCTGTCTTCTCAATAATCCCATCGCAATCCTCCCCAGGCCTGCCCAAGGCTCTGTGTGTGTGTGTGTGTGTGTGTGTGTGTGTGTGTGTGTGTGTGTGTGTGTGTGTGTGTGTGTGTGTGTGTGTGTGTGTGTGTGTGTGTGTGTGTGTGTGTGTGTGTGTGTGTGTGTGTGTGTGTGTGTGTGTGTGTGTGTGTGTGTGTGTCAGGGAGACTATAAATCGTATCAGTGAGGGACAGAGGGAAGATTGTTTGAGAACAGTTTGTTTCTTTGCCTTCCACAGGTTGGAGGATTTAGAGTTAAGCTCTGTAGCAGCTGTGGCCATGTGTTGGCACTGACTGAGAGAAAGAGGGAGAGAGAGAAACAGGGCATGAACAGGACATGGTTGGCCAGTGAAGCAGATGGACTATTCTCATTCTCAGATGTTTTCCAAAGATAGGATGCCCAAGCAAGGTGAAATAAACAATAAAACGTTTTGGCAAACAAAGGTTCCTAAGGAATAAAGACATTTCAAATGTCATATTATGGCTATATACAGTGTTGTAACGATGTCCAAATAGTTAAAGTACCAAAGGGAAAATAAATCAACATAAATATGGGTTGTATTTACAATAGTGTTTGTTCTTCACTGGTTGCCCTTTTGTTGTAGTAACAAGTTACAAATAGTGCTGCTGTGATGGTACACTGTGGWATTTCACCCAATAGATATGGGAGTTCAACAAAAKTGTCTCTGTKTAATTGGAGGGAAATATGTGTCTCTAATATGGTCATACATTTGGCAGGTTAGGAAGTGCAGCTCAGTTTCCATCTCATCTCTTGAGAGCCAGGTCTGCCTATGGCGGCCTCTCTCAATAGCAAGGCTATGTTCACTGAGTCTGTACATAGTCAAAGCTTTTCCTAATTTTGGGTCAGTCAGAGTGGATTCTGATCATTAGCGGGTATCGGCCTAATTCTGCTCTGCATGCATTATTTGGTGTTTTACGTTGTACACGGAGGATATTTTTGCAGAATTCGGCATGCAGAGTCTCAATTTGGTGTTTGTCCCATTTTGTGAATTTTTGGTTGGGGAGCGGACCAGACCTCACAACCATAAAGGGCAATGGGATCTGTAACTGATTCAAGTATTTTTAGCCTGTATTTTTTGATGGCACAGAAGGCCTTTCTTTCCTTGTCTCTCAGATCGTACACAGCATTGTGAAAGTTACCTGTGGTGCTGATGTTTAGGCCGAGGTATGTATAGTTTTTTGTGTGGTCTAAGGCAACGGTGTCTARATGGAATTTGTATTTGTGGTCCTGGCAACTGAACCTTTTTTGGAACACCGTTATTTTTGTCATACTGAGATTTACTGTCAGGGCCCAGGTCTAACAGAATCTATGCAGAAGATCTAGGTGCTGCTGTGCACAGAATCACCAGATCATCTCTCTTCCTCTCTGTCCTCCCTCCCTCCCTCCCTCCCCTCCCTCCCTCCCTCCATCTACACTGGTGTTATGAGGGTTATTACAGTGGGTTGTTGACTTGTAAACATAGCTGTAGAGGTCAAGGTGCAGAGTAAATAGTTGGCAGTCGGGCCGTATACGTGAAAACAAAGCTGTAACAGAGACCTCTGACCTCTGTGTGTGTGTGTGTGTGTGTGTGTGTGTGTGTGTGTGTGTGTGTGTGTGTGTGTGTGTGTGTGTGTGTGTGTGTGTGTGTGTGTGTGTGTGTGTGTGTGTGTGTGTGTGTGTGTGTGTGTGTGTGTGTGTGTGTGTGTGTGTGTGTGTGTGTACATGTGCGACTCACAGCCCTGACCGCCCCCGTTCCAGATCCTTGACACCCGTCTTCATCGTCACAGTCTCCGCTGCCATCCTCTGTGTCGCACTACCCAGCTCCCCCCAGGACTCGCTCTGGCCCAGCCCTGGCAGCATGTCCTGAATCTCCTGGTGGACAGACAAAGCATCGTGTTATAGACAGGAAATAAACACTCACAACGGTGTGCCAATGGATGAATTTCTGTGATTATGGAGTACCGAATGCAGGATACAGATAATACCATGCACAGCCTCTCTACCTTTCTCTCACTCGAACCCTTTATCCAAACCATCCCCTATCAGATGCTTATCACACACACACAAACAGACAATCATTGAAACAGGGTCCAACTCAAGTGTTTGCCAAGATAATTATTATTTGTCAGTAGCAGAATCAGACTGGAACCTCAAACAAGTCTCAAAGGTTGTGTCAGTCTTCTACACCCAAAGATACTCTATTCCTCTGTCTATCTTCAAATGGATCCCTCTTAGCCACATCATAAACACATTGGGAGTAAAGCAGTCAGTAGCATCAGCGCGATAGCATATTAGCTCTGGTTCCTGCCGCCCCAACAGCATATCCCTTCACACCCCACCGTGTGACAGCGTCGTGCCAGCGACGCCTTCTGCTCCAGGGGACCCAAGGGTCTTTATGGAGAACACTGTGTGATCTTTAAATCGACTGTGTGTGTGTGTGTGTGTGTGTGTGTGTGTGTGTGTGTGTGTGTGTGTGTGTGTGTGTGTGTGTGTGTGTGTGTGTGTGTGTGTGTGTGTGTGTGTGTGTGTGACGTGTTTTAACTATTCTTGTGGGGACCAGTGTGTGTGTGTGTTGTGTGTGTGTGTGTGTGTGTGTGTGTGTGGCCCTATGGTTCATTTCCCTGTAGCCTCGCTGACACATCAATCACGACCAATGACAACAAGTGCCCGCAAGGTGACGAGGAACGATTGACGTACTGGGGGATGGGGGGTGGTAATAATAGAAAGAAAGACTGAATGTTCTCTAAATGGAGGATAATGAAGAACAGGCTGAGATAATTAGGGATATTCTCTTACTGAAGCCAAGCTTTGTAAAACTTTATTCGAATTCTCTGTAAAACTCTTTTAGAAATCTTTTAATTACTTTTTGGCGGGAGATCAGCTTAAATATTGCAGATAGATTGTAGGTTAAATCAATTTAATTATTTGCATCATTTCCAATCCCCTTTTCCCCCCCTTTTTTTGCTCTATACTTTTTCGCCCAGCCATACCATCCCTACCCTGAACGGACAACAATACTTTTACTGCTACTTACAGCTATTTTCGCTCACATCTACGGTACCTGTAGTTAAATAATTATACATACAGTACCAGTCAAAAGTTTTGACCCACCTACTCATTCAAGGGTTTTTACCTTCATTTTGACTATTTTCTACATTTTAGAATAATAGTGAAGACATGAAATAACACGTATGGAATCACGTAGTAACCAAAAAAGTGTTAAACAAATCAAAATATATGTTATATTTGAGATTATTCAAAGTAGCCACCCTTTGCCCTCATGACAGCTTTGCACACTCTTGGCATTCTCTCAACCAGCTTCATGAGGTAGTCACATGCAATGCACTTCAATTAACAGGTGTGCCTTAATTAAACACATTTTGAGGGGGTATACAGAAGATAGCCATATTTGGTAAAAGACCAAGTCCATATTATGGCAAGAACAGCTCAAATAAGCAAAGAGAAAAGACAGTCCATCATTACTTAATGAGATGAAGGTCAGTCAATCCGGGAAAATTTCAAGAATTTTGAAAGTTTCTTCAAGCGCAGTCGCAAAAACTATGATGAAACTAGCTCTCATGAGGACCGCCACAGGAAAGGAAGACACAGAGTTGCCTCTGCTGCAGAGAATAAGTTCATTAGAGTTAATTGCACCTCAGATTGCAGCCCAAATAAATGCTTCACAGAGTTCAAGTGACAGACACATCTCAACATCAACTGTTCAGAGGAGACTGTGTGATTCAGGCCTTCATGGTCGAATTGCACTACATAGGGAATAGGGTGCCATTTGGCACACATCCTTCACCACTTTCCTTTCTCTCTTACCATCTTCTTTCACCTTCACACCACTGCAAAAGAAGCCTCTCCTGTACTGAGTTGCAACATGAAAGGCTAGCCACGGTGATTAGAGAGACTGCCCATCCAATCTGCATTTTGATTGGCTCTTCCCTTCTTCCCTCTCAGCATGGGGTGGTCTAATTGGATGCCCCGCTGGCCATTCCAAGAATGTTATTTTAGTTCTGTTCAAGGTCTTTTTTGTTTCATCAGAACATGTCTGAGATAAGGATCTCCTGACACAACGTCACAACTTCAAAATAGACTTTGGAGTAGAAAGGTAACGTGAACAATGTAGAGTTTGTATGTGTSCTAGAGTATGCTGATTTATAAAACCCTCTTAGGCCTCACTCMCCCCTATCTGAGATATCTACTGCAGCCCTCATCCTCCACATACAACACCCGTTCTGCCAGTCTCATTCTGTTAAAGGTCCCCAAAGCACACACATCCCTGGGTCGCTCCTCTTTTCAGTTCGCTGCAGCTATCGACTGGAACGAGCTGCAACTAACACTCAAACTGGACAGTTTTATCTCAATCTCTTCATTCAAAGACTCAATCATGGACTCTCGTACTGTCGTACTCGTAAAGTTATCAAAAATCAGCTCACTGCTACATACAAGCACAACATTCAAAGAGGTGTTTGAGGCTGAGTTTGGGGAAAGAGGCATCCCTGCTGCTGTCAACACAAGATGGAACTCAACACTGAGTGAAGTGAAGGCAGTTGTCCAATGTGACCATCGAAAGCTCAGTCATGTTCTAGAAAWGGCACAAGGAGTTGTTCACAGTACGGAAGTGGAATAAGTTGAAGGAGTTGGTGGACATCCTGAAGCCATTTGGAGAAGCAACAGATTAGACACAGAGGGAGAAGATAGTCACAATCAGTTCTGTTGTTGCCTCGGTCCTGTCCCTGAATCACCACCTGGTGCAGCGGAAGCCTCAAGTCCATTTCCTGAGCGGCCTTTTCAGAAGTCTCCAGGCATCCCTGAACAAAAGATTTTTGGGAATTTTCATCAATGTGAAAATGGCCAGGACACAAGATGAAATCACGGCCCCCTTTTCAGATCCGGTCTACCTCAAAGCAGCTGCCTTGGATCCGGCTTTTTCTCTGATGTGGTGGAGCACCATGTGCTGGTCAAGGAGGAGGTCAAGGAGGAGTTGGCACAAAGAGTGAAAGGTAAATATTATTGAGTTTAATGTAACATTTTCTCATAATTTAATCCAATTGACTGCAACAATAATACTTTTTCAGTTTAACCCACTGCATCATTGATACTCTAATACCGGCCTTTTTGTTTCTGCTATGCTTTTACATGTTCTGCCAGAACTGATTCTGCAAGATGCTACAGGGACTGAGCAAGCTGTACCTCTTGTTGATGAGGAAGAGCGAGAGGACCATAGTCTTGGACAAGAAGAAGGGCTGTTTGCAGCATACTGTAAGAGGCAGAAGAAAGCTGATGGGACCACTCCAGCACTACAGCTAAGTCACTACCTAGACATATGCGATGGACAGAATGCCCTCTGTTCTGGGCCATGAACATGAAGCATCTTCCTTCACTGTCCCGAGTGGCCATCAGGGTCTTGGCAGTGCCTGCCTCCAGTGCTCCGGTGGAGCGTTTCTTCAGCCTTGGTGGCATCATACTGCGGCCTCATCGTGCACAAATGACTGACAGACTTTTATTGAATTTGGTCTTTTGCAAATACAATGCATCATAGGGCCCTGAGATAGGAGAAAAAAWTTTAACTGTCTATGCATTACACATACGTAGTCTCCATGTTCAGGTTTTATCTCCCATATTTGGGATCTGTATTGTTTTCTCAGACATTCAGGCCAGTGTTCAAATTGTAGGCCTACTTGAAGTTCAGTATCAGTTGTTTTGATGTACCTTATAATAAATTATTGTAACTTTATGGCAGGATTGTTTTAGGTGTGTAGAGTATATCTGGAGAGAGAGAGAGAGATAAAGAGAGAGGTCATGCAGAAGAACGGCTCCTGACTTGTTTTAACTTTTTTGTTGTTAAGAGCGGGATTGACACGATTAAATTAGCAAAAAATGTATAGGTAATCAATTTGTACAACTGAAGATCGACACAGGAGCAAAAGATTAACAGAGAGTGAGTTAAAAGACAATCTTAATCGTGCTAGCTAGCCAAATTCAAATATGTCAGCTAGCTTACCGTCTAGCTCTAACTGTTTACTGGTGGTAACCATAGCAACATGGCCACTGAGGCAGCGCTAGCAGTGACAGCAGCATCAGAGACTGAGAGACCCCCCCCCTTTGTTTTGAATATATGGCTGCAGGGGCAGTATTGAGTAGCTTGGATGAAAGGTGCCCATTTCAAACGGCCTGCTCCTTAATCATAGTTCCTAATATTTGCATATTATTATTAGCATTGGATAGAAAACACTCCAAAGTTTCTAAAACTGTTTGAATTATGTCTGTGAGATTAACAGAACTCATATTGGCAGGCAAAATCCTGAGTTGAAATCAAAACAGGAAGTCAGAAATCTGAGCTTGTCTGTATTCACCAGAGTCCCTTAAGAAATCCAATTGTGTTATGACTGATGTTGCACTGCCTAGGGGTTCCACTAGATGTCAGCAATCAATAGAAATTCCAATGAAACTTCTATGGTGTTGTGGGAGAGAATGAGAGCAGAATCAGTCAGGTGTCCATCAAGCAGCCATGCCCTGATCATGTCTTTTCTTCATGCAAGGCACTGACTTTCCATTGCTCACGCAGACAAGAAGGAATACTCCGGTTGGAACTTTATTGAAGCTATATGTTAAAAACATCCTAATGATTGATTCAGTACTTAGTTTGAAATGTTTCTTCGACCGGTAATATCACATTTTGACGTTTTTGTCCGATATAACGCTGACCAGAATTAGCGTTTGGATATGTAAACCAGACGCTCTAACAAAAGAAGGTATTTGGACATAAATAACGGATTTTTTCGAAAAAACAAACATTTATTGTGGACCTGGGATTCCTGCTGTGCTTTCTGATCTAGATCAACAAAGGTAATGAAATATTTATCATGTATTTTATTGTTTATAGTGACGCTATCTTTGCAGCTGTGGTATGGTACTTTGAGCGCCATCTCAGATTATAGCGTGCAATTATTTTTCCGTAAAGTTTTTTTGAAATCTGACATAGCGGTTGCATTAAGGAGAGGTATATCTATAATTCAATGTGTATAACTTGTATTATCATCTATATTTATGATGAGTATTCATGTTGTAACGATGGGCTATGCAAAGTCACTTGATGTTTTTGCATTTAGTGAATCTTGTAGCCTCAATGTAATCTCATATTTTTGATATAAATATGAATTTAATCAAACAAAACATGCATGTATTGTGTAACATGAAGTCCTATGAGTGTCATCTGATGAAAATAATCGAAGGTTAGTGATTCATTTGATCTCTATTCTGGTTTTTGTGAAGCTATATTTAGCTGGGAAAAATGGCTGTGATTATTTTTGGTTTTGTGGTGACCTAACATAATCGTTTGTAGTGCTTTCGCTGAAAAGCCTATTTGAAATCGGACACTTTGGTGGGATTAACAACAAGATTACCTTTAAAATGATATAAGACACATGTATGTTTGAGGAATTTTAATTATGAGATTTCTGGTTTTTGAATTTTGGGCGCACTGCACTTGGACTGGCTGTTGTCATATGGTCCCGATATCGGGACTGCAGCCATAAGAAGTTAAAAGACCAATCTTAACCGTGCTAGCTAGCCAAATTCATATTATATCAGCTAGCTTCCGTCTAGCTCTAACTGTTTACTGGTGGTAACCATAGCAACATGGCCACTGAGGTAGCGCTAGCAGCGACTGAGAGACTCCCCCCCCCCCCCTGTTTGAATATCCAGCAGAAATCAAATCAGAGAAGGGAAGAATCAATTTTAAACACAGAATTCTGAGGAGAACCCAGAAACTTTGTTTGCCGACTGCTCACAAAACAGGACTGTTACAAACCTGTTATTTTACACAGACCACACTACTGCCTGGCATACGCTGGAACCAGGCATTTCAGCTGTACCACAAAAAAAGGCACTGCTAGGGAAGGCAAATCCACATTATTGAGGACAGCGATAAGGACCAGAAAAACAGTTTCTGACGGTAAACATGTACCAGAACGGCACTGTCATGGTCCAGGGCAGTGAGGCTGTACTCAGCTCTGTTGTGCAGGACTTCCCCACCCTAACGAAGACAGCGAAAGAAAAAAAAAAGGACAGCACCCCGACCTCTCCCCTCACCTCAGGCACCCCAACAGCAGGACCATCCTCCCCCCTGCCTGCCTGCCTACAACCACCAGAGCCAAGACCACACTACCATCAGCTATTGAGAGACAGGCTGCGTGATAGAGGTATGGGTTACTGAGCTGAAGGAGCAGCCCCCAAGCTACACCACCACCAGCCCAGACACAGAGTCTACAGGACCAGATCAACCAGTGCAGGACCCAGCTGAAGAACTCTGTCCAGGAGCTGAAGAGAGCCTTACCACAGCTCTTGAGGGTAAAGGCCACCATGAGGAGAGAGCTGGTGCAGGTAAAGAGGAGAGATGGAAAAAGAGTTGTCTGTCACCAAGAGAGTGCTACAGCACAGAGAACAGACTGTAGACACTCCCAGAGAGAAGCTGCAACCCCTCACCACCCCCACTGATCCACCTTACCCACAACCCCCCCCCCCAAAACAGACAACACCTTACCCACATCTGTGGGGACACAAAATGCGCGCACAGGAACACTACCTGATCTAACGAGCACACGAGGGGACAGCTTTATTACAGGCCATACTGTTTATAACTGTCTTAATCTCCCCCATAGAAACAACAGTGACAGCACCGTCAACAAAACGGAAGGGATCTGTTGCAGCTCTGTAGAAGCCTGGGTCTGTACTTTGTCAATGGTAGGTTACGGGGGGACTCTTTGGGGAGATTCACTACTGCTCACCTCTCGGCCACAGTACAGTAGACTATATGATCACAGACATTGACCCCTTCTCTCTCAGCTCATTCACTGTCAAGCCACTAACACCTCTGATCACAGCCAAATTACGTTGTTCCTCAAAAGAACAGACATGGAAACAACCACACATTCACAGCCCAGTAAGTCGGTACAACATCAGACATTCATACAGATGGGCCCAAACCAGCACGAAATAATACGGAGAGCACCACAGATCTCCTCAGAGGAAGCTTCAATAGATTTATTTTTCTTTCCCCTAATTGTCATCTGACCCTTGTTGTTGGAACCAAAATATCCAAACACTCTTAGATAACTTTCTGGATACCACATTCACTCACAGTAAAGAAGGCATCAATCTAACAGTACAAAACATCAACTATATATTCAGCAAACGGCAAAAGAAGCACAATTGAAATTGATAAAAAACAAACAAAAAGATCACAGATGACAACTGGTTTGATGCAGATTGTAAAATTATAAGGAAAAAACTTAGAACACTATCCAACCAAAAGCACAGAGACCCAAAAAAGGTGCATTACGCCTTCATTACTGTGAGACTTTAAAACTCTATAAACGTACACTCAGAACCAAAAAAGCACAGTACAACAGTAAGCAGCTGACACTAATTGAGGAGTCCATAAACACAAACAACTTCTGGCAAAATTGGAAAAAACTAAAAAAATCTAAACAGAGGAATAAGCGATACAAAATGGTGACATATGGACAACCCATTTTAAAAACACTCACAACCCGCAAATTGACACAAACGCAGAACAACGCCAATTCACGAGAAGTTGAATGGATTAGAAAAACTATGAAGGACAATCAAAATCCATTGGACTCCAATACTGACCAGGAGCTCTATAAGAAACTTCAGGCCTCAAATATAAAAAAGCATGCGGACCTGATGGCATCCTAAATGAGATGCTCAAACTCACTAGTGCAAAATTCATTGGCTATATTAAAACTGTTTAATTTGATCCTGAGTGTAGGTATTTCCCTGACATCTGGAATCAAGGACTCATAACCCAATCTTTAAAAACGGAGACACATTTGACCCTAACAATTACAGAGCATTTGTGTGAACAGTAACCTGGGGAAGGTTCTGTAGTATTATAAATGTAAGAGTTCGAAATTTCCTTAATAAGCAAATGTCTTGAGTAAAAGCCAAATTGGATTTATACCAAAACATCGCACAACTGATCATGTTTACACCCTACACACCCTGATAGATAAACATGTCACCAAAATAATACCAAAATATACGCTTGCTTTATCGACTTCCAAAAAGCATTTGATTCTATTTGGCATACAGGACTGTTCTACAAAGTTATTGAAAGTGTGTAGAGGGTAAAACATATTACATAATTAAATCAATGTATACTGGCAATACGTGCAGCATTAAAATAACATCATTCTTTAACCAGGGGCGGGCCTTCGTCAGGGTTGTAATCTGAGCCCTGCACTCTTCAATATTTACATCAACGAATTGGCCACTATTCTAGAAAAATCCTCAGCCCTGGTGTTAGTCTCCACAATTCAGAGGTTAAATGCCTACTCTTCGCAGATGACCTATGCCTGCTGTCACCCACAGCACATGGCCTACAGCAGAGCCTGGACCTGCTAGAGCAGTACTGGCAGACCTGGGCCCTGGCAGTAAACCCCAAAAATACTAAAATAATGATTTTCCAGAGAAGATCCAGATCTCAGGGATTAGACCAAAGTTCTCAATTGGTACAAAATATATAGAGTACTGCCACACTACAATTACTTAGGTTTAAAAAAAGCTCAACTGGACACCTTAATGAGGCAGTGAATGAACAGAGAGAAAGCACGCAGGGCATTCTACGCCATTAAAAACAAATTCAATTGAAATACCTATTAAAATTTGGCTAAAACTAATGAATATGTCATTGAACCAATTGCACTTTATGGCAGCAGGTGTGGGGTCCACTTGCAAAACAAGTTTCATCAAATGGGACAAACACCCCATTGAAACCCTGCATGCAGAGTTCTGTAAGATTACCTACATGTCCAGAGGAAACTACAAACAATGCATGCAGGGCAGAATTAGGCCAATATCCACTAATAACAAAACTCAAAAAAAGAGCAATTAAGTTTTGGAAACATTAAAATACAGTGCCCCCTCTCATATCACTACCAAGCCCTGCAATGCCAAAAGCTGAGCAAAGAAAAGAGTCCCCTCATCCAGCTGGTCCTGGGAGAGGTCGACCGATTAATCGGAATGGCCGATTAATCGGGGCCGATTTCAAGTTTCATAGCAACGGAATCAGTATTTTTGGGCGTCGAAATTTACACCTTTATTTAATCTTTATTTAACTAGGCAAGTCAGTTAAGAACACGTTCTTATTTCAATGACGGCCAGGAATGTTCTGCCTCGTTTAGGGGCAAACGACAGATTTTTAACCTTGTCAGCTCGGGGGATCCAATCTTGCATTGATTACATTGCACTCCACGAGGAGCCTGCCTGTTAGCGAATGCAGTAAGCTAAGGTAAGTTGCTGCTAGCATTAAACTATCTTATAAAAACAATCAATCAATGACTGTCATTGCTCCAATGTGTACTTAACCATAAACATCAATGCCTTTCTTAAAATCAATACACAAGTATATAACCTGCATATTTAGCTAAAAGAAATCCAGGTTAGCAGGCCCAATATTAACCAGGTGAAATTGTGTCATTTCTCTTGCGTTCATTGCACGCAGAGTCAGGGTATATGCAACAGTTTGGGCCGCCTGGCTCTTTGCGAACTAATTTGCCAGAATTTTACGTAATTATGACAACATTGAAGGTTGTGCAATGTAACAGGAATATTTAGACTCATGGATGCCACCCGTTAGATAAAATACGGAACGGAATAAACGTTTTGTTTTCGAGGTGGTMGTTTCCGGATTAGTCAAAGGTATATGGTTTAGAGAGAAATAGTCGRCGCGTTATAATTCCTGTAATAACTTGCGGCTGAACTTGAAAGGGGTTCCTTYGTTATTTTACCGTTCATGTCTTCCATAGAGAATGTCTTGATCTACTTCAAATAAGGTCTGTGTTTCGTGCAGGCTTAAACCGCCTCGACGTTTTGATACCCSTGTAAATCTCACTAGGATAAGGTAACGTTTGTCAACATATTTTCATAAATCCACTCTACAATTTTTTTTATCTTCGCTTATATTTAGCCAATATTTTTCAGAGTTACCTTGTCCTATGGATATCTACACAGTTATAAAATTAGATTCATTTATTTTAAGTGAATCTAAAAATATCCTATGGAATAAATGAAGGAACCGCTTTTCAGATTTTGCTAGGTGTCATGGGAATTATGACTCGCACTTTGGTTGTCAATTCTTACCATGCCCATTATTAAAATAGGATTTCCTGCATATAGAAATTAAAGTTTTTGTTTTCAACATTCATCACAGGTAACTTAAACTCTATTTTTATTCAAACAGTTGAGAGTATTTGTCTCCTAAGCAGACTCTTCAGTATCATTGTCACTTCAGAGCTGTGTGCGTGTGTGTATTTATGTATTATATTAAGTTAAAATAAAAGTGTTCATTATTCATTCAGTATTGTTGCAATTGTCATTATTACAAAAATGTGTGTGTGTGTGTGTATGATATATATATATATTTTTTTTWAATTATTTTTTATAAATCGGCCGATTAATCGGTATCGGCTTTTTTTGTCCTCCAATAATCGGTATCGGTATCGGCATTGAAAAATCATAATCGGTCGAACTCTAGTCCTGGGGCTGAGTTCACAAACCTGTTCTACTAACACACTGAAGCCTCAGGACCAGAACATCCAATCAATCAGGATCAACCAAATTACAACACAGTCAAAACAAAACTATATTGCTTATTGGGAAACACAAGCGTAAATTTAATATACTATTACTCTTGGTAAATATGAAATGGTATTAGATCTGGTGAAGAGCACATTATGACTTGTTTCGGACTCGAAACTCAAAGTTTAGGACTTGAGACTCGACTTGACACTTGGCGGTCTTGACTTGKGACTTGAACTGGGACTTGAGTGCTAAGGCTTGAGACTTACTTGTGACTTGTAAAACAATGACTTGGTCCCACCTCTGCTGTTTTGTGCTGCTACCATGTTGTGTTGCTACCATGTTGTTGTTATGTTGTGTTGCTACCATGCTGTGTTGTCATGTGTTGCTGCCGTGCTATGTTGTTGTCTCAGGTCTCTCTTTATGTAGTGTTGTGTTGTCTCTCTTGTTGTGATGTGTGTTTTGTCATATATTTTTATTTAATTTATTTAMATTTTTTATCCCTGCCCCCAACCCAGCAGGGGGCCTTTTGTCATTTGGTAGGCCGTCATTGTAAATAAGATTTTTTTCTTAACTGACTTGCCTTGTTAAATAAAGGTTAAATAAAATAAATAAATAAAAAGTATGTACTGCACACACACACACACACACACACACACACACACACACACTTGTGTGAGCTGAGAGCATCAGTCCATAGACGCAGGTGACCTTGGTAGCAGTTGGACCAGTCACACAGATGAAGGTTTGAGTGGACAGTGGAGTGACACAAAGTGTTAGAGACACTCGTCCTTGACACAATGACACTAGGGATCTGTCGGTCACTCAACACCTTTGACACTGGAGGTGACATCTTGGTCGATTGTGACATTTAGAAAAATGGCCGCTGTTGTCAAACAATGCTTTCTTCATCAGACCACTTCAAAAACTCAAGAAAGCACATAGTATTTCAAAAGGAATTTTAGTCTCTGACCATTTCCTAATTTATGCATAGTTTCACACAAACTCTAAGGCTTCATATGACAGTTCTGTATCTTTATATAATGACAGTAGTCTAATCTTCTTTTTTGAGACATTGTACATTTCTCAAGACAAGGCAATGTCAAATATAAAAGGAAAGAGGCCAGAATGGAATGAAAAGCTACACTTGACTAAACACAGAGAATCCATAAGCATAGAGATGACAGTGCTGCCCCTCATCTAAGTCTGTTTCATTATTATAGGGCAAATATTAGCTTTTCATTAGGAATTCACCAGCACCTCTCTCTCTCACTCCAACTCTCTCTCTCTCTCTCTCTCTCTCTCTTCAGACATAGGTTTCAAAGTCATCAGGAGACAAGAAGCTACTTAATGCAAGTTCTTATTATTCTCCCTCTGTACTAGATAACAATACAATAGAGAGAGAGAGAGAGCGACAGAGAGAGGGAGAGGGGAGAGACAGAGAGAAGGAGACAGGGGAGAGGGGAGATTTGAGGAGTTCTTAAGGACTATGAGTTCTAATGTCTTTAAGGTGTTATATATTAGTTTATATGGGACAACATGTGCTTCAAAAGTAGCTAGAATTCATATAGGCCCAATATAGGCCTTTCCTTTCTTCCTGTTGTTTGGATATACTGGTAAAGTTACCAGGTTGTTAGCTAGCTAGCCAATGAGGTAACGCGACTGAACAAAGTGTCAATAAATGATAAACGACCCGTGAATAGTTTTAGAACGGCCCATGACACGGTTTATAAAGGCAAAATGCGGGCCTGTCGATCCGCTATAGGAAGAAAAAAACGTTGTGCCGGTAATATGGGTCAGATCATTTGAGCTGTTTGGGTTAGAAACAAGTAGTTTCCGCTGTAGTAATGGTCCAACAATTATTGTCTGGGAGATTTTTTTTTATCGGCACACAGTGTTCCTCCCCCCCAAAAATCCAGGTTGCAAAGCAAAATATTTAGGAGCATATGCAACGTTTAGAGCCCTGTTTACGATATAACTCAGGCCCCAGAGTTTTCCTGGTGAAGTCAAATAGTTAGGAAAAAGTCCTACCCCTACACCCTATATACACCTAACCCACAGCCCTACACAATACAGATACTTCATAGAGGTCTTTCCATCAGATCAGGTAACACCTACGGTAAACTTCACTTCTCACTTCACAGCTTTTCCCGCAAAGGTGAAAGTTGCACACAATAGTTCCCAGATCATACGTTAGCTTGTTATATAGGCAGTAGCTATAAGGATAAGCAAGGGTAACATATAAATCACTAGCGATATGTGTTTCTATGGTAATGAGTAATGGCACCAGATCATGTTGCATGCTGTTGACAGTGGCATTTGTGTCCCCTTGTGTCCCTTTGTCCTGCCTATTTTGAGGCCAGGGTGAGAAGTGCTTGGCTAGGCTAACATGAGTAGCATCAGGTGCACACATGGCCAGAGGGATAATAACTCATAATAGGCACTCCGGTGCTTCATTGTCTGTCTGTATTTCCTCGGTCTCTGCATTGTCACAGAAGTCACATGTACTGTACTCTGTACTGTATGCAGTGCCGGCCCAGCCAATAAGCGACATAAGCGGCTGCTTAGGGCCCCGCGGGCCAGTAGGGGGCACCTAACCAAGAGAGGTCACTAACTTGTTTTGCCCATGAGGTGGGGGACCCCCAACCACATCTCGCTAAGGGCCCCCAAAAAGCTAGGGCCAGCCTTGACTGTATACTGGTGATTGTGAACTGCACTGCAGTAGTCATGTTCTTGGCTGGGGTTGAAGCTATTGAGATTGGGTAGTGGGTGTAAAGTTTTTTATGGTCATTTATCAAATGGACACTCAACTACTTTCGCTCTACTCTGTCTATTTACCAAGTTCCAGATTTATCTAATCAAATCACTTTATTTAGAGTGAAAATGAGATGGATCTAAAGGGATAGAGTGGTTTAACCTGTACGGTAATGTTAATTGAGCAAGGGCAAGTTTACTAACACCTCGCCAGAAACAAGTTACAAACTATACTCAAGTCAATTGTATCTCCTCTGAACTGATGCAGATATATTGATATACCTTGGCAGCAGCAAGGACAACCTGTTAGTAGATTAGAGCGAGAGAGTAAGAGACAGAGCAAGAGAGAGAGAGAGACTAAGAAATATACTTTTCTTCCTTGGTGGTGGGAAGCGCAATAAACCCATTAACCTGTAATTATGCAAAGTAACCAAATCAAACTGCTAATTCCATAGCCCTATTCATGAGTTGATGAGGAAACAAGCGTCTGGGGCTGAACAGCATATAGCTAGATAACCAACCAGCTCTCACAGTCTCACATCAGAATTACACGTTCATCCATGTTTCTCAAACATCCAATTGTCAAAGTCACTGCAAACGTCAAATGTCAAAGTGTTTAAGCTTAAGTTTAGGCATTAACTCTGAATGGTTAAGGTTATGGTTAAGTTTAGGCATTAACCCTGAAATCTTAAGGTTAGGTATTAACTCTGAATGGTTAAGGTAAGGGTTAATGTTTGGGATAGGGTTAAAACAAATATAAAAACTTTCTCTTGCTGGATTAGAACTTGCAACCTTTGGAATCAGAGGCAGATTGTTCCACTCATGCACCATCCCCGTCCACAACACCCTAGCAAAACTAAAACCGACTTGAAGGTAACAGCGCTCACTGTTGCCTCTAGGGGCCGGTTTCTACGTCATCTCCCAACGTCCTCAGACATGGATGGACGTCTAATACTGCCTTGTATCACAGGTAACCTGGCTGAGATAACACACCGACCAGGTATTATCGTAAAGGTCGACTTTAGGCACGAAAAACTATCCAACTCCGCCCGAAATGGGGTGTGCCTTTGGTGGTTCCACGATGTATCATTCTGGTCATGCGCGCCATGACTGACGTAGCTAGTTCGTTAGCTAAGCCAGCCACTTTAGCTAGCCAGTAATGTTGATGTAATTTCACAGGATTTGTTTTTGGATGGAAGCTGTAGATATCGGTAAGACATGGCACTTCTGTAGCCAAATATCTTATTCATAAATTTTGGGGAATTTTTTTGCATTAAATGAACTGGTATGATGGTGCATTGATCAGTTTAAAGCCGTTATTGTCCAAACTCGACCTTTAATATCCCTACAACTTCCGAAGACATTATACACAACACTATTCCTGCTAATGTGTGTGTGCGTGTGTGTTACAACACTGTTTGGCCCAGTCGTCTTTAAAGCCCCCTTTAATTAATGAGAAAATCAAGTAAATTAATTAAACGCCGTGGCAACCGCCTTCACAATGACGGTGGCGACTCGTTAACTGGCGGCATTCCAAAATGTTGTGTTTTTGTTTGCGTCGGGATGCATGGTTGTTTATTACTGTCCCAATCTCAATGGAGCAGGACTGGTTTGAAAAGCGCAGTAAAGTTCATCGTGATATAGCAGCTATGTGGAGGCAAGGCCCATATTCTCATTCCACCTAAACTGTATTCGGGTGTGAGGAATATTCTAGATAAAGCCTTTCAATAATATGATTTTATAGGGGCTTTTATATGGTATTATTGACGGGATAGGCTTCCCTCTGCCTATGTGACCTGTTCTGAAAAGGGACTGTGGAAGTACTAGAAAGTAACATTTCATGCCCATGACATCAGTGTGCTGCCCACGATGCCCAGTTTGATGCCAACTACAAGTCCCCAGTCTTCTTCAGACATTATAAGGTGAGGAGT
Organism: Salvelinus sp. IW2-2015; assembly: GCF_002910315.2. Taxonomy (NCBI): domain Eukaryota; kingdom Metazoa; phylum Chordata; class Actinopteri; order Salmoniformes; family Salmonidae; genus Salvelinus; species Salvelinus sp. IW2-2015. The sequence continues at coordinate 14,835,951 of NC_036871.1, read as the reverse complement.
TTTCCCTGACCACAAGATCTTACTGGGAAAAACTCCAGTCCCTTCTCATGTGTATCATGACAAGGACAATTCCAAGAAAAAAACAAGAACTAGCGCTAGGCAATGTGGTGCTACATTCCAAAGGACAGGGAACAATTTCTACTTTGGCGATGGATCAATAAAGCTATTTGGATTCAACGCCACTGTGAAGGAGGGATAGGAAATAGAGGGCTTACTTCCTGTTTGATGTCATCAACGACAATCTTCAAAAGTAACAAACCACAAATATGAATCTCCCGATTGGTCATGCTGCAAAGGTGCACCTAAGTTGCGCACCAATAGACTTCAGAGGAATCAAAAATGCATTCTTCTGATTGGTCACGCTGTAAGGTGCAGCTATAGTGCGCCGGCCACCCTGGAAACAAAGTGTATACCACATGGGCGAGACTGAGATCCTCATGCTTAGCTTTAGCCCTTAGATCTCATGCCAAGCGTCAGCAGCACCTACAACATGGGATCTGTTCTGCTCTACTCTGTTCTGTTCCAACATGTTTCTCCCTGCTCCTGTTCTTGGCATAACAGACAATGCTCCAGTTGTTCTGATCTTGACTCAAGTTGGCTGTGGACACGGTTTACTGTTCCTTGCTGTTATGTATGCAGCCTTCTCCATCACTACGTCCCAAATGGCACCCTGTGGCGTACTTGACCGGGGCCCATAGGGCTGTGGTAAAAAGGAGTGGTCTATACAGGGAATAGGGCTTCATTTGGGACGCGGGCCATGTAGAGCACAGGGCAGAGCAATGTTAGCAGAGTGTTATGAGTGAATCAGTGATGAGGATGTTGGAGAGAGATGCAGCACGGTCAGAGCTGCAGGGGTGGGTGTGTTCATCTGTCTGATCACAGTGACTCACTTGCTATGATGTGTTTGTACTTTTTAGATCTTGGCCGTGGGATTGGCTCTTGGTTCGCAAACTGTTTTAATGAATATTACATAACTGTTAAACGCGTTGCTAACACGTGGCGATCTTCTGCGTCGACTCTTAGCTATCAGTGCAAGCCAACCCGCTGGGCACAGACGTCCGTTCAACATCTAGCTTTGAATTACATTTGGTTGAGTTGTCAACTAACGTGAATTCAATGTGAAATCAACAACAAAAAATCACCATGTCATTGTATTTAGGTTAAAAGATTAAAAGCCCTTACGTTGATGACTTTTTGCAAATCTATGAGATGACGTGGAAGCAACGTTGATTCAATCAGTTTTTGCCCAGTGGGAAGATTTAATCCCATATGATCCACAAGCTGAAGGATATGAAGCCTCTTTAGAGTATTGAGACAGCTAGGGCTGTGACGATTATGGAATTAGGTGGAATGATTCATTGTCATGCAAATTGAAAAGGTTATTGTAATAATTGTGATTTTTGTTGAAAAATGTCTTGATCTTGTAATGCATCATAATGCATCTTTGAACATTTGCTTGGACATGCCTAATATACAATAATTGTGCCAGTCTTAGACAGCCAGTGTATGTATCTAGGGCCAGTCTATGACATGGCAGAGTGGACATAATCGCTTTTATATGCCGTAAAAGTTGCCTGTCCTGTTGCTCTGCACTCCACCATGGCTACCATGACGACCAACACATAGAGGAGGGAAAGAGAATGGTGGGAAGAGAGGAGAGAGAGAGATAAGGAGAAGAGGAGAAGAAAAGGAGGAGAGGAGAACAGAAAATAAGGGCCCAAAGGGGGGTGAGAGAGGGTGGAAGAGTGGAAACAAAAAACATGTCAGTCTGTCTCTCTCCCCCCCAGTAGAAATACCCTGGCATCCGAGGACAAATCAGGTATTTAGTCTCATAAGGGCTTTCAATTTAGAGCTAACTCCTCACAAATATGCAATATATTCTCATTCACTCTGTACCCCCCCCCCCCTCTCCATCTCTCTTTTCTTTCAAAAACATTCTTTAGTCTGAGATGAACAGGCAGCTCCGGAGAATGTATGTGTGTGTGTGTGTGTGGGAGTGTGTTTCTCCTATTTCAGACTGAAGACTGCGTTGCCAGGAGTTTACCAATCCCTTCTTAAGAAGAGTTACATGGTGAGAGGAGGGACTGACAGAGAAAGATGCTGACTCGATGTGTGTGTGTGTGTGTGTGTGTGGTGTGTGTGTGTGTGTGTGTGTGTGTGTGTGTGGTGTGTGTGTGTGTGTGTGTTGTGGTGTGTGTGTGTGTGTGTGGGTGGGTGGGTGGGGTTGGTGTGGGTGGTGTGTGTGGTGTGTGTGTGTGTGTGGGGGTGTGGTGGGTGGGTGTATGCGTCGTGTGTGTGGCGCATGCTAACGCAAGTGTGTGTGTAATCACTCTAAAGCACCCCAGCGGGGGGCTAAAGACACACATTCCAGTTTTTTATGGAAACGGCAGAGAATATTGATATTGTGACCAGGCTCAGCGGGTAGCAGGCCAAGCAGGCCCTACTTCACACAGTGAGGGTAGAGAACAGCAGAGGGAGGGGTTTCCCACCCCACATCACAGGGACCAATGGCAGAGCAGGGAGTCAGGCTGTAGTTCTACAGACATCCTAAAGTCATGACTGGTATTTCAACAGGGTGTGAGTGATACTGAACTTCCCACTAAAGTGTGTGTGTGTGTGTGTTTGTACGCACAACTACAGTTGAAGTCAGAAGTTTTCATAACTTACGCTTGGAGTCAATTGAACTCGTTTTTCAACCACTCCACAAATTTTTTGTTAAAAACTATAGTTTTGGCAAGTCGGTTAGGACATCTACTTGGTGCATGAAGTCATTTTTCCAACAATTGTTTACAGACAGATTATTTCACTTAAATGCACTGTATCAATTCCAGTGGGTCAGGAGTTTACATACACTAAGTTGACTGTGCCTTTAAACAGCTTGGAAAATTCCAGAAAATGATGTCATTGGCTTTAAGAAGCTGTCTATAGGCTAATTGACATAATTTGAGTCAATTGGAGGTGTACCTGTGGATGTATTTCAAGGCCTACCTTCAAACTCAGTGCCTCTTCGCTTGACATCATGGGAAAATCAAAAGAAATCAGCCAAGACCTCAAAAAAGAATTGTAGACCTCCACAAGTCTGGTTCATCCTGGCGAGCAATTTCCAAATGCCTGAAGGTACCACGTTCATCTGTACAAACAATAGTACGCAAGTATAAACATCATGGGACCATGCAGCTGTCATACCGCTCAGGAAGGAGACGCGTTCTGTCTCCTAGAGATGAACGTACTTTGGTGCGAAAAGTGCAAATCAATCCCAGAACAACAGCGAAGGACCTTGTGGAGATGCTGGAGGAAACCGGTACAAAAGTATCTATATCCACAGTAAAACGAGTCCTATATCGACATAACCTGTAAGGCCGCTCAGCACGGAAGAAGCCACTGCTCCAAAACCACCATAAAAAAGCCAGACTACAGTTTGCAAATGCACATAGGGACAAAGATCGTACATGTTGGAGAAATGTCCTATGGTCTGATGAAACAAAAATAGAACTGTTTGGCCATAATGACCATCGTTATGTTTGGAGGAAAAGGGGGGAGGTTTGCAAGCTGAAGAACACCATCCCAACCGTGAAGCACAGGGGTGGCAGCATCATGTTGTGGGGGTGCTTTGCTGCAGGAGGGTATTGTGCACTTCACAAAATAGATGGCTTCATAAGGACGGGAAATTATGTGGATAGATTGAAGCAACATCGCAAGATATCAGTCAGGAAGTTAAAGCTTGGTCGCAAATGAGTCTTCCAAATGGACAATAACCACAAGCATACTTCCAAAGTTGTGGCAAAATGGCTTAAGGACAACAAAGTCAAGGTATTGGAGTGGCCATCACAAAGCCCTGACCTCAATCCTACAGAACATTTGCGGGCAGAACTGAAAAAGTGTGTGCGAACAAGGAGGCTTACAAACCTGACTCAGTTACACCAGCTCTGTCAGGAGGAATGGTCCAAAATTCACCCAACTTATTGTGGGAAGCTTGTGGAAGGCTACCCGAAATGGTTGACCCAAGTTAAACAATTTAAAGGCAATGCTACCAAATATTAATTGAGTGTATGTTAACTTCTAACCCACTGGGAATGTGATGAAAGAAAGAAAAGCTAAAATAAATCATTCTCTCTACTAATATTCTGACATTTCACATTCTTAAAATAAATTGGTGATCCTAACTGACCTAAGACAGGGAATTCTTACTAGGATTAAATGTCAGGAATTGTGAAAAACTGAGGTTTTTAAATGTATTGGGCTGAGCCAATACTTTAAATGTATTGGGCTGAGGTGTATGTGTAACAGTATAGCTTCCGTCCCCACATCGGTTACACCTTTTGACCGCAGCAACCAGTGATCCGGGTCAACAGCATCAATGTAACAGTATAGCTTCCGTCCCTCTCCTCGCCCCAACCTGGGCTCGAACCAGGGACCCTATGCACACATCAACAACAGTCACCCACGAAGCATCGTTACCCATTGCGCCACAAAAGCCACGGCCCTTGCAGAGCAAGGGGAACAACTACTTCAGGTCTCAGAGCGAGGGACGTCACCGATTGAAACGCTATTAGCGTGCACCACCGCTAACTAGCTAGCCATTTCACATCGGTTACATATGTAAACTTCCGACTTCAACTGTAGCTCTCACAGTCTCACATCAGAATTACACGTTCATCCATGTTTCTCAAACATCCCATTGTCAAAGTCGCTGCAATTGTCAAATTTCAAAGTGTTTACTTAAGGTTAAGTTTAGGCATTAAGTCAGAATTTTTAAGGTTAGGGTTAACGTTTGGGAAAGGCTTAAAACAAAAATCTCACAACTTTCTATTGCTGGATTAAATCTAATTACACAACACACACCCACACACACACACACACACACACACACACACACACACACACACAGACAGACGACAACAGACAGACAGACAGACAACAGACAGACAGACAGACAGACAACAGACAGACAGACAGACAGACAGACAGGACAGACAGAACAGACAGACAGACAGACAGACAGACAGACAGACAGACAGACAAGACAGACAGGGACAGACAGGAGACACAGACAGACAGAGGCAGATGCTTAGCCCATCCGCCATCCCCATCCACAACGCACTAGAAAAACTGAAACCTACTTGAAGGTAACAGCACTCACTGTTGCCCCTAGTTGCCGGTTTCCAAGTCACCTCCCGGCGTCCTCAAAAAAGGATGGACATCGAATACTGGCTTTTATCACAGGCTGGGTATGTGAGTGTATGACAAGACCGCCCTGATAACTTCAGCACCATCACCTCATCAGGAGCAGGGAATGACCCGGTTTGGCCCGCCAAAGAAACAAGTGGAAGAAAGGGTAGAAGGAGAGAAGGATAAAAAGGGAAAAAGTGACAATAATAATCCCTAAAAAAGTCTGCAGAAGTCCTTTCTTCCCTGGCTTCCTCTCTTCCCTCATCTATTCTCACATTCTCTCCATTTTCTCAGGGACAGATTCTATTGCCCTGACGCCACTGTCTCCATGATAAAAAAAAGAAAAGTGTGTGTAGTGTGTGTGTGTGTGTGTGTGTGTGTGTGTGTGTGTGTGTGTGTGTGTGTGTGGAAGCCTGACCAAAGAGAGACGGCCAACAGAATCATATTTTCCATGCATGTGTGGGCGTGGGTGTGTGTAATTAGATTTAATGTTGGCTCAGTGGATTAATGCTATGTAATACACTCGAATATGGCCAGGGGGCCACCAGGGACAATTTAACACTGCTACAGTAGAAAGACTTGGAGCAGGGGCAGTATATCAAGCCATCAGTTCCCCTCTGTCCAAGTTCTTATTCATTGTTATCTAAAAAGGCTAAACTGATCCTAAATCTGCACTGCTGCTCTGAGACGTTAGATACATACGACCCCAGAGGATAGAAGGAAGCTGTGGATGATTTAGGTAGCCAGGGTAGTATGAGGCCCACATTGGGATTTAGCCAAAGGGATACTTCGGGATTTTGGCAATGAGGCCCTTTATCTACTTCCCAGGAGTCAGATAAACTTGTGCATACCATTTGTATGTCTCTGTGTCCAGTACGAAGGAAGTTTGAGCTAGTTTTTCGAGCCAATGCTAACTATGCATGCTAGCAGATAAAGGGCCTTGTTGTCAAAATCTCTAAGTATCCCTGTTAATAATACATGCAATGCTCTCTGCTGCTGTCCACAGCAGGCTATAGATTTCAGGCCTGACTTCAAACAGAGAGATGGTATTCCCTGAGGCTGGGATTCCAAGGGGCCCCTGACATGGAATACTGCCGGGCGGTCACTGAGGGGGTGATGAAGGGACAGGGGGTTTATGGTCGCCCCTCTGGGTGTCTTCTATTCAGACCCTAGGGGCAGGCTGGCAATATGAAGAGGAGATGGCTCTCTGCTTTTATCTCTACGCCTTTTAATGAGGCTGGAGTTTGTGTGTGTGAACTTTGCTAGCTCGCATGATGAGTAAGCTTGCCTGACACCTGAAGACTTGCACAGGTGACCTTGGTTTGAACCCTGGTCGGGTGTGTGTTAGTGTGTATCTATCCCTCTCTCCAATCTCTATCCCTTTCTATGATGTCTAAGTGGCATTTAATAAGCATCGATAGCGAACCTCACACTAGAACAAACCGCTTATATACTGAACAAAAATATATACGCAACATGTAAAGTGTTGGTCCCATGTTTCATGAGCTGAAATAAAAGATCCCAGAAATGTTCCAGATGCATAAAACCTTATTTCTCTCAAATGTTGTGAACAAATTTGTTTACATCCCTGTTAGTGAGCATTTCTCCTTTGCCAAGATAATCCATCCACCTTGACAGGTGTGGTATATCAAGAAACTGATTAAACAGCATGATCATTACACAGGTGCACCTTGTGCTGAGGACAATAAAAGGCCACTCTAAAATGTTTTGTCACACAACACAATGCCACTTTTTCAGAGGGGTTGGGTTAACTTCTTTGGGACTGGGGGGCAGTATTGAGTAGCTTGGATAAAAAGGTGCCCAGAGTAAACTGCCTGCTACTCAGTCCTAAAAGCTAGAATATGCATATAATTAGTAGATTTGGATAGAAAACACTCTGAAGTTTCTAAAACTGTTTGAATGATGTCTGTGAGTATAATATAACTCATATGGCAGGCAAAAACCTGAGAAAAAATCCAACCAGGAAGTGGGAAATCTGAGGTTTGTAGTTTTTCAAGTCATTGCCTATCGAATATACAGTGTCTATGGGGTCATATTGCACTTCCTAAGGCTTCCACTAGATGTCAACAGTCTTTAGAACCTTGTTTGATGCTTCTACTGTGAAGGATGAGGGAATAAGAGCTGATTGAGTCAGGGCGCTCACGTGAGAGTTAGCTGCGTTCAATCGCATTTCTACAGACAAACATTGAAACATTATTGAAGATTTATGATTAAAAAAAACATCCTAAAGATTGATTTTATACTTCGTTTGACATGTTTCTACGAACTGTAATATGACTTTTCGTCTGAACTTTCGCCTGGACTTGCCCGCGCCTCGTGAGTTTGGATTGTGTACTAAACGTGCGAACAAAAAGGAGGTATTTGGACATAAATTAAACATTTATTGTGGTACTGGGATTCCTGGGAGTGCATTCTGATGAAGATCATCAAAGCTAAGTGAATATTTATAATGCTATTTCTGACTTCTGTTGACTCCACAACATGGCGGATATCTGTATGGCTTGTTTTGTTGTCTGAGCGCTGTACTCAGATTATTGCATGGTGTGCTTTTTCGGTAAAGCTTTTTTGAAATCTAACACAGCGGTTGCATTAAGGAGAAGTGGATCTAAAATTCCATGCATAACAGTTGTATCTTTTAGCAATGTTTATTATGAGTAATTCTGTAAATTGAGGTGGCTCTCTGCAAAATCACCGGATGTTTTGGAACTACTGAACATAACGCGCAAATGTAAACTGAGACTTTTGGATAGAAATATGAACTTTATCGAACAAAACATACATGTATTGTGTAACATGAATTCCTATGAGTGTCATCTGATGAAGATCATCAAAGGTTAGTGATTCATTTTATCTCTATTTCTGCTTTTTGTGACTCCTCTCTTTGGCTGGAAAAATGGCTGTGTTTTTCTGTGACTAGGTACTGACCTAACATAATCGTTTGGTGTGCTTTCGTCGTAAAGCCTTTTTGAAATCGGACACTGTGGCTGGATTTACAACAAGTTTATCTTTAAAATGGTGAAAAATACTTGTATGTTTGAGGAATTTTAATTATGGGATTTCGGTTGTTTTGAATTTGGCGCCCTGCAATTTCACTGGCTGTTGTTGAGGTGGGACGCTAGCGTCCCGAATATCCCAGAGAGGTTAAATGCGGAAGACACATTTCAGTTAAATGCATTCAGTTGCACAACTGACTAGGTATTCCCTTCTCTCTCCCACTCTCACAGATGTCTCAAGATTTGAGGGAGCGTGCAATCGGCATGCTGACTGCAGGAATGTAGTACGTCCAACCGGCCTCACCAGTAACCACGCCAGCCCCAGGACCTACACATCCGGCTTCTTCACCTGCGGGATGTTCTGAGACCAGTCACCCGGACAGTTGATGAAACTGAGGAGTATTTCTGTCTGTAATAAAGAAAAACAAATTCTAATTGGCTGGGCCTGGCTCCCAATTGGGTGGACCTATGCCCTTCCAAGCCCACCCATGGCTGAGCCCCTGTCCAGTCATGTGAAATCCATAGATTAGGGCCTAATTAAATATTTCAATTGACTGATTTCCTGATATGAACTGTAACTCAGTAAAATCGTTGAAATTGTTGCCGGTTGTGTTTATATTTTTGTATACAACTGAGATTGTATATAACTGAATTCTAAAATCAGACACAAACAAGTGAAATCGGGATATATTTCTGATATGGAGTGCTGACGCCCTCACTGCTATTTGCCTATTCATGATCCCAAAACCCACACAAGCCTCTCTTGGCTTCAATATACACTGCCTACCTGCTGCTGCTCTGAGCAACAGAATATTAACTTTATGAAAATAAAATAACATATTGGCACATGCCACTGGTTCAGGTGTTGGAACAGACAAATAAATACAAAGAAAGAAAGGAGGACTCTAATATACTCCCACTGAGGTTTATTAAAACACACAAACACACAAAAACGTCGACAGTGGATAAAAACGGGGAGTGAAACATTGTCTGTTTTTGTGTCTCCAATAAGCCACTGGGACAGTACATCACAGATGCAAATATTTCTCGGAGACCTTTGAACTCCCGGTGCCAGTGAATGTCTCATATGATCCACTCCGGGGCTGCAGGGTTTCAGAAGCACTAGTTCTACTGTAAAGGCTAGCTCAATCATCAAATGGAAAGAATCTGTCCCTCCCTTCGACTGGCTGCCAGCTCAACTAACGTTACAGTCTATTTGTCACATCTCGGGCCTCAAGGCATTTGAGGTTTACTATAATAAAAGGTTTAATAACAATACGATCATTTACGGTGGAGGAGGCTTTTGTTCAGTCAGGGTGACCTACCGTAGGGTTAACAATGTTTAACCTATAAGCAGTATTCAGTATGTCTGCCGTACAGAAATACAACCCAAAACGATGGTGGTATTGCAAGAACCATACTCCAATCAGATTTGCTATATGTAACTTTCAGTTTAGTTACCCTGATAAACTGACTGATTGATAAATAGATATTTGCTCTCTGTACTTAAATGTGTGCTATATATTGTGGACCTAGAAGCTAAGAAGTGAATGAGCCATAAGTCAATAGACAGTAGATCCAATTTTGAGGAGACCCAACAGACAGTAGACCAGGCCAGAAGTCTATTAATCATTCATATAGCTAACAGACCTCTCCCTTTCTTGTCAGAGCCTTGGAGTCGATACACAGACCTATCCCATCCTTTCATCCCAGTCCATCTCACTAAGCACTGCTTTCATCAACCTCGCTAATCACCAAACTGTGTGTGTGTGTGTTCGTTTGTTCGTTTGCTCACACACGCATGTGTGTGTATGTGTGTTCCACTTCCCAATGAAGTGTACTGACGACAGGCAGGGAGGGAGACACATTGACATGGTAATGCTGCTATAGGGAGACACATTGACATGGTAATGCTGCTATAGGGAGACACATTGACATGGTAATGCTGCTATATCGCCGAGTAACCGGTTGACATGGTAATGCTGCTATAGGGAGACCCATTGACATGGTAAGCTGTATAGGGCAGACCATTGACATGGTAATGCTGCTATAGGGAGACAACATTGAATGTAGCGCTTGCTATGAGGAGACCATTTGGGCAATAGGAAATCTGCATATACTGCTATAGGGAGACACATTGAATTGGTAATACTTGCTATAGGGAGACACATTGACATGTAATGCTGCTATATGGGAGACCACATTGACATGGTAATACGCTTGACCATACTCAGGTCCTGAACTTTTAGACATTGGTAATGGCTTGCTAGTATAGGAGATCACATATAACATGGTAATGCTGCTATAGGGAGACACATTCATTGACATGTAATGCTGCTATAGGAGCTTAGTGGATCCCATTGTGACTAGAAGACACATTGACATGTAATGCTGCTATAGGGAGACACATGAAACATTCGTAACTGCTGCTTATATTTTAGGGAGACAACATTGACATGGAATATGCTGCTATAGGGAAGACACATTGACATGGTAATGCTGCTATATGGATACACATTTACATGGTAATGCTGCTATAGGGAGACACATGAAACATGGTAATGCTGCTATAGGGAGCACATTGCTTGGTATGCTGCAATGGAGACACTATTGGACATGTAATCTGGCTGCTGATAGGTGGAGACACATTTACATGGTAATTGCTGCTATAGGGAGACATGAAACAGTGGTAATGCTGTTATAATGGGAGACACATTGAACATGGTAATAGCTGATATATGGGAGTAGCACAATTAACATGGCAATGCTGCTATAGCTGGATATCACAGTGTCATGGTAATGCTGCTATAGCGGAGAACATTGATCATGGTATGCTGCTATGGAACTTGAATGGTAATGTCTGCTTAGGGAGACACATTGACATGGTAATGCTGCTATAGGGAGACACTTGACATGGTCATGCTGCTATAGGGAAGTACACATGAAACATGGTAATGCTGTTATAGGAGACACATTGACCATGGAAATGCTGCTATAGGGGACACATGAAAACTATGGTAATGCTGCTATAGAAGACACATTGAACATGGTCATGCTGCTATAGGGAGACACATTTACATGGTAATGCTGTTATAGGGAGACACATTGACATGGTCATGCTGCTATAGGGAGACACATTTACATGGTAATGCTGTTATAGGGAGACACATTGACATGGTCATGCTGCTTATAGGGAGACACATGAAACATGGTAATGCTGTTATAGGGAGACACATGAAACATGGTAGTGTTTGGAGACACATTGACATGGTCATGCTGCTATAGGGAGACACATGAAACATGGTAATGCTGCTATAGGGAGACACATTGACATGGTCATGCTGCTATAGGGAGATATATAGAGCAGTGTGAATGCATCTCCACCCAAAACAGCTGGCTGGTGGCCTGCAATCAGAACCTCTTCAAGCTGCTTCAAGAGACATTAGCTGGATTTACTGAGTGGAGGGGAGAGGAAAGGGAGAGAGAGTGAGGTGATCTTCAGAGAGAGAGAAGGGAGAGGAGGATGACCTCAGAGAGAGAGAGAGAAGGGAGAGGGGATGATCCTCAGAGAGAGAGAAATGAGGGCTGGAATAGGGCGAGCCAATTTACTGGACCTTTTTATGTGGGGTCAGAGGATTAGAAGGCTCAATGCTTGCCTCCGCGGACGCTCCTCTGAGAAAGTGAAGAGAAAGTGAATACACGAGTGTGTGTAATAGTGTGTGTGTGTGTCTGTGCCCGGGTGTAACAGTGCGCCCTGTGATGCCAGCTGATGCGAACTCAGTGGGCTCTAATAGGAGAATGTCAATGTGGAGGTCTGGAGGTTCCTACACTGTCATTCACAGCAACCACTCTGTACAATCCTCTTTAGCAACATCACAGCCTAACAGGTTGCCTTGTGATAATGACTTCACATCTCAGATATGGACAGGCTTGTAAAAGTCTGTGTGTTCGCATGTGTCTCTCCTCCCACGTGTGGTGTGGGTGAGTGTGGTGTTTCTATGTGTGTGCGTGCGTAAATGTGTGTGTGTCGTGCCTAAGCATATGTGTTTATACATGCTGAGTGAATCCTGGAAAGTGGCTATGGGTAGACTAAACAGTTTGCCACTGGGCAGATTAACAGGGTGACCCTGCCTGTGCTCTTATCTGGAGTAATACATATGAGCCCAGACCCTTGTTGCTCTCTCTCTCTCTCTCTCTCTCGTTCTCTCTCTCTCTCTCTCTACTCTCTTCTCTCTTCTCTCTCTTCTCTCTTTCCTCTCTCTCTCTCTCTCTCTTCTCTCTTTCTCTCTCTTCTCTCTCTCCTCTCTCCTCATCATCTCCTCTCTCTCTCTCTCTCTCTGTCTCTCTCTCTCTCTCTCTGTCTCTCTACTGCTCGCGTCTCTCTGTCTCTTCCTGCTCACTCGCTCTCTCTCTCTCTCTCTCTCTCTCTCTCTCAAGGAAGAATTTCTTTAATCTCTTTAAATGTCAACAGCATCGTGGCTCTATCATGGGCTGCCATGGCAATGACCTCTCGCCACTCCAGAATGCATTGCTTCTAACAAACCAAAAACAGCAGAAGAAACACACATCTGAGTGAGTAATATCCAGTCTGAAGCTACTTCTGAAGCCAAAAAGTAAAAGACATTAATCTCTGGGTCATTTTGTTACATAAAGCTTAGTAAATAAGTATACTAAGCTACCAAGCTGCTTGGACAGAACGGACCTGGCGGCACCTTCAATTAACACTGAAGTGTGAAGTCAGATGTGTGAAAACCCAAATGCAGAGGACTTTGAAGCCCCAATGGCTTATCCCTGTCCAGAGGTCATTACAATACAGTACCCCATGGATATTAAAAATAACACCGCACGGAATAAGTACAAAAAAAGCTCCTCAAGGACAATCCATTGACACTATTTGCTGACTGCTACAAAGAGGGGAACAGACCATCCCCACAGTGCTATAAGAGCACACTAACCCTATGTCAAGAGAGAGGGTATTGTCCCAGGGTGGAAACTCAGAATACTAGACATTGAGGAAAGTGAAACAACCTCTGTCAATGTGTACAAGTCTGGGACAGTAATGGTGCAGGGCATCCTCATGCAGTTCCAGCAGGACTTTTACAGGATCATAGAGAGAGCAGAGCAGGAAAAGCTCTCTCTCTGTGACGACTCCTCCATCCTGAGTAAGTCTGATCACACCTCTTCAACCTGTCCTGCAGACGAGGATAGTCACCCCCCCAGCACTGAACACACCCAGGTCCCACAACTGCACTGCTCCTCCATCATTGAGAGGGATAAGTTCACAGAGCTGGAGAGAGACGTGGTGGAGCTCAGAGAGCTAGTCCACACAATCCAGACAGAACAAGCCCACAAAACAGACCAGCACAACAACACCTCCCACACAAGACCTGGAGGGCAGAAGGTGGAGATGGACGGCTGTCTGATTGAGATTGTGCACCTCATTGACTCAAATGGCAAATACATTCAAGAGGCTAAACTTTATCCCAAACACAAAGTGGCTAAACTCTGGTGCCCAAACACCAGGCATGCCCTGGAGCTGTTGTCAGAGAATAGACTAAGGTGCCCCAGCCACATCATAAATCACACGGGCACAAATGACCCAGCAGGAAAGGGTGGCAACAGCACTCAAGGGAGTGATTGAAAAAGCTTCTTCCACTTTCTTCAACGCACAACTATGACTGACCCAAACTTCAGGAAATCCTTGACTACAGTATGTACAGACTCAGTGAGCATGGCCTTGCTATTGAGAAAGAAGACAGGCTATGTGCACACTGCCCTTCCTAACCTTCTGCCAAATATATGACCATATTAGAGACACATATTTCCCTCAGATTACACAGACCCACAAAGAATTCGAAAACAAATCAAATTTGGATAAACTCCCATATCTATTGGATGAAACACCACAGTGTGCCATCACAGCAGCAATATTTGTGACCTGTTTCCACAAGAAAAAGGCAACCAGTGAAGAACAAACACCATTGTAAATACAACTTATATTTATGCTTATAAATTTTTTGGTACTTTAACTATTTGCACATCATTACAACACTGTATATAGACATAATATGACATTTGAAATGTCTTTATTCATTTGGAACTTTTGTGAGTGTAATGTTTACTGTTATTTTTTTATTGTTTATTTCACTTTTGTTCATTATCTATTTCACTTGCTTTGGCAATGTAAACATATGTTTCCCAAAGCCTCTTAAATTGAAATTGAATTGAGAGAACGAGCGAGGGCGAGAGTGAGAGGCACAGAGAGTGAGAGAAAAGAGAGATGGTCATAAAACAGACGAAGAGAGAGAGGGACAGTGATAGAAGGAGAAGGAGAAAGGAGGGGACAAAGTGAGCGAGGGAGAGAGAGATAAAAGGAGAGAGATAGGCAGTGTGTGTACTATCTGAGGGTATCGAATGCGGGGCCACAAAAGGCCTGGCGGGCAGCGGCGCAACAGAATCTGTCCCGTTTGTCCCCTCAAATGGCCCCTAGGGACCCCTGGGTAATGGGTCCTTTATGCCGGGGCCTTTTCAGGACCTAATCCTCATCTACATAACAACAGTGTCACTTGGAAGCTGCGCTGTGTCATCTCCGCCTGGCCGTCACTCACTACTGACCTTTTGCTCTCTGAGTGTCGCTCTCTCCCGATGTCTGGCTTGCTCTCTCTCTCTCTGCCGTTCATTTCTTCTCTCTCTCTCTCTCTCTCTGTCTATCTTTCCGTCTCCCTCATTCATCGTTTGCTCCCAAAACAATGTTGGTTTAAGAGAGAAAGACAGTAAACCAGAGGTCAGCTGACAAAATACTACGCCTCAGACGCCATGTCACGGTGTGTTCAATAATCACATAACAGAATCAAACGTACTATAAATGGGCTACAGTATAACCAGAACCATCCAATAGGACCAAACCATTTTCTCCAGTTTTACCTATAGATTGTAGCATCTGTATGATGTTTCACACGTTCCTCCGCTCCTCTTCAACAACTGCCCCGAGGTTAGATTTACAGTACAGTAGGAATCTGCTCTGCTCTCATTGATGGRACACTGTTGTAGGAGACCTGGATCCACCTACAATAATCTCGCCCCACTTCCACCGAATGAAGGTTTGTTCTGTAGATATCACTAGGGGACTAGTTATGCACGGTACCTTTAGAGAGCGTACAGTCTACACGCATAACACACCCAACACACAACAAAAACATGTTCCTTTACACGTGTAAATCTAATTCCCATCGTCTCACATGGAAACTCAATGACAAGAGTATAAACCTGTTGAGTATCAACCGACTACTTTTGCCCGGTCCCAGATCTGTTTGTGCTCTATGTGACTATAGCCAGCCTGGCAGTGGTGCGCCTGTGTGTTAGCGTAACCATGGTAACGGCGTGAGGCCTACCTGGTTGAATCGCTCCAGCCTCTTCTTCACCTCGGCCAGTTCGGGGTTTGGGCTGCGAACTTTGACCTCGGGGTTCTGCTTCTGGGCCTGGAGACCGTTCTCCACCACTCTGCCTGTATAACTGGAGAGAGAGAGAGGATGGAGGGGGCAGAGGCAGAGGGAGAGGGAGAGAGAGAGAGAGAGAGAGAGAGAAAGAGAGAGTGATTTAATTGATCGTTCGCTTGTTGAACGTGTGCAATAAAAACAGCGACATTGCATCACATTACAATCGGGATTATATGTCTACAAACAACCAACCCTCATTCAATATACATCAAAACCTAAACATTCAAAGTGCATAACACTGTAGAATAAATGATCATGTCTCTGCTATATTATTCATAACATTCTCCAACTTAGCCCTTCAAGTCTGTTTTAAAATCTAAAGTAGAACAAAAGCACTTTGGATCCACTCAAAGTGATGAGGACAGTTTGTCCAGCACATTGTCAGCAACCCTGCCTTCTCAGAGAAGCAGGTGGAGCGATCCAAAACAACTTAACAGGGTTATGGGGGTTTGGGTAGAGAAACTCCCATATGTGCTGGCATCAAATCATATGGTGTTTTTCTTCAAGTTCCGGTTGTGTGTGTATAGCGTATGGGTGAGTTCACCTAAGAATGTACTCCAAAATAAAAGCCTATTATCAAGGTGAACTGGATTATGGTTTGTGATCTTAGCAGTGACGTCTTGATAAGGTGCATCTGTACCTCCTCAACCTCTAGATGGAACAGTGATTCACCGAGTCGCAACAGAAGTATTAAACCTCCCCTAGCTCCACTTCGCTCTTCCCTTCATCTCTCCTCAGAGTGGTTTGCATTGCTAATGCCCTCCCTCTCTCTCTCGCTTTCTCTCTCCCTCTGTGAACCTCTCCTTACTTCTCTCTGCATCGCTCTCTCCTCCCCCTCGGTCTCTCTCTCTCTAATTGCACCTGCAGGTCCTGAAGCCTGTCTGACTTATCCCCACTTCCCCTGACATCAATTATGAATTGAAAAGACAAATGCCTTCCTTTGCTTGGGTTGAAAGGTAAAGAGAGTGTCAGACTGGGCTTTGACTTGGTTGGGGGAGGGGGTGGGATTATTGGCTGGGGAGGGGGTGGGAGTATTGACGAGGTTGTATTCTGATAGACAAAGCTAATTAAACAGGAATATTTCAGAGTGTAGAATAGGGTATCAATG
>NC_036871.1:14802102-14817426 GCF_002910315.2 Salvelinus sp. IW2-2015 | reverse complement strand
GAGAGAGAGAGAGAGAGAGAGAGAGAGAGAGAGAGAGAGAGAGAGAGAGAGAGAGAGAGAGAGAGAGAGAGAGAGAGAGACTTATAAGGGTTTATGAGGAGGTTGGACATGTTGAAATACTCTGGTCTGAAATGAAGTCTTTGTTTAGGAAAGGCCACACTGTTCTCACACACTGATAACTGAACCACACTCACAGCGACTTCCAGTAACATTAAACAAATGAAGTTAGTCGCTAATGCAGAAGAGACACTCAGACAAGTATTTAATAAACAAAGATCCCCAGACAGGCCTGTAATAACACAGTAAACACACACATACACACACGCATACAGTGAACACACACACACAGTCGAAACACACACATACATTCTTTCAGACGCACTCAGTCAAATATTTTTTTAAATGCCACATCCCGTACACAAACACATGCACTTATAATGACAATACAGCCTAGAATGTGAGTACTTCAAAGACCCCACTGTTCCAGTCAAAGTGTTCTGGGACGTTTAATAGAGGAGAGAGGTGGGGAAGGAGAGGGGGAAGGAGAAGAGGGAGAGCTGCCAGAGGTCATGCGTAGGCGAGCCTGAACAAGGTGCGCTCTCTCTCTCTCTTTCTCTCATTCTGCTCTTTCTCCTAGTCTCTCTCTGGGGCTAAGTTGAGTCAAAGAGGCCTAAAGCATACCGAAGAGGGGCTGGGATGGACCCACAGAATCCTAGCCCTCATCACTAACATGTGTTAGGTCTTGGGCTGAACCCAGAGTTTTCGTGGAGCTCCATACCAAAGCTGGGCTGTGGCTGGACTTGGGTTGGGTTGGACCAGGGTCGGGTTCAAAGAATCTCAACACCACATGCACTATCAGGGTTTGGGCTGCTGTAATGTAGATGCTGTGATAGCAGCAGCAGCAGCAGCAGCAGTGTACGGCCAATTGACAACAATGCACAAGCAAAGCTTAATTCCACTCAATGACTCTAGCGCTTTAGCTAGAAACAAACAAACAAACACTTGAGTCTGGATGAAATGGGGGATAGAGCAAGTACCGGCATGCTGTGTGCAGTGGCGACGATCTCCGCTAGACCACGGTCTATTGGCCGAGAGTGGGCCGAGTTCGGCTTTAATCTGTTTCTATCGGCCAATCAGATACGCTCCGGTCAGCCAACAGCTAGCATGACCACCACGACCACGTCCAACACATAAACATACAAACAAACAAACAAAAATTGTAGGCTGTTTCCACGGCACCACAGATCTTAGGCACAATGGCGATCTAGGTTTAAAGTGATGTTCATACTGTGAGTGGGTTGCACTGTGAAGATATGAAGAAATAAAGACATGTCTAGCTATTCCCCATCTCACTCTTACCTTCCCTTTTACAGTGGAGTCAATTAGCAGATGCTTAAAGGAGCAATTCATCGGCTCAGGGATTTTTATCTCTTTATTTTATGACATTTTTTTTCACCTTTATTCAACTAGGCAAGCCAGTTAAGAACAAATTCTTATTTACAATGACGGCCTACCACCGGCCAAACCCGGACGATGCTGGGCCAATTGTGTGCCGCCCTATGGGATACAAGCGTGTCGATTTCAACCAGTGACCTTACTGGCCTAACGCTCTTAACGGCTAGGCTACCTGCCGCACCCATTCGTGATGTATAATGGCAATGAGTGGGCAAGAGGGATGACAAAGGAATGGAGGAATGAAGTGATGGATGGATGTCACTGATGCTAGCCTAGCACCTAGCCTCCAGCTAGCATAGCACCTAGCCTCTAGCTAGCCTAGCACCTAGCCGCTAGCTAGCCTAGAACCTAGCCTCTAGCTAGCCTAGCACCTAGCCTCTAGCTAGCCTAGCACTGCTACTCACTCAACTAGAGAGGGCCACCCTGGCATTATATTTCAAGAGGACCCTTACTCCCCATGAGAAGTACAGAACCTAGCCAGCACAGGTGCCTAGCCCCAGGTGAAACACATAACCCAGCCAGGAGACAGAGACAGAAGCTGCAGAGAAAAGCTGTGGGACAAAAGAAGTGTAACTGTAGTCAGGTGGACCCTGTGGACATGGGGGTGTGAGTTGAGGGGGTCGAGGGGGTGGGAGAGAGGTTGACCTGATCAGGAAACATTCCAGGCACTGTAGTTATAACCTATACCATCCAATCATCAACAAGAACTAGCCTCGCCCCCAGACAGTCCTCTACAAGAGAATACAGTATGACAACGCAAGTCTAGCAAGAACCCTATGTAATGAGGATGGCCCCTAGCTTACTGTACATCACCAAAGACTCCTGAACTAGCTGATAATAGGGATAATACAAGCATAGATAATAATCAAATCAAATGTGATCCAGCTGAGAGACATGTGACAGTACTGCTACGTAGCTAACAGCATCGATCCCAGCAAACAGTGAACGTTCCTACAACGTCAGGTAACATTCCAATGATATCCGACATCAGGATTAGGAGCTATCGCATTGAGGCCGTCAGTTCTCCTGAGGATGCAGTGTTAGGAGCTTGTCGTCATTCTGTCCGGGGATTCTGTTCTTGTCTGGAGTGATAACATGACATGTCTGCTGTGTCCCGGGCTGTCTCTATCTCTGACTCATCAGTCACCGGGTAGACTGACTTCAGCCCCACAGGGGCAGTGGCCAGCAGTAGTACTAACAGGTACAGGACATACAGACAGCAGAACATTGCCATCTTCATTTGGGCAAGGAGGCAGCACAGGACATCACAAACAGGGACATGGCCGCTACTCAACCCTCACATACTGGGAGCAAACACAACCATTTGCATGAACTCAGAGAGAGAGAAGGGAGGGAAAGGGAGAGAGGGAAAGAGAGAGAGGAAGAGAGAGGGAGATATTTAGAACTGAGAAGATGTTCTATATTGCTGATTAGATTTGCTAAATCGATCAATGGGAAAGCAGGAAGGGGTAGGAGGTGAGACAATTGTTGAACCAGTTTCAAATGTTCCAAACACACCGTTGCAGCTCTCTCAGAGCCTAAAGTCTGCCTCCAATTTCAGCAGGGAGGGGTAGGGTTGAGCTAAATGGGGTGAGAAGAGGAAAGACAGGGAGAGATAAGGAGAGATGAAGGTAGACGGATGAGACGAGAGGCAGACGGGGTAAGAGGGTGGGGTATGGGGAGTGATGGAGGGTGTGGACCCATGGGTAGAAAGATGGCATGCCGAYTTCACATTCCCCAAAGGCTGCTGGGACAAGGAGGAATTACTGAGACTTCTGGTGGCAGTGGTACATGTCCCATGTGGTTACGGCTGTGTGGTAAAGGGAGTGAGGGAGGAGAGATGGAAAGAGAGATGGAGAGAGACAAGGAGAGAAGGGAACCAACCAAGAAATAGATTTTTTTAAATACAGCCAGATATTAATGACTGCTTAATCACAAATAATTATGAACACACACCTTTTTCTGAGGCTGTAATTACCTTGTCTCTATATCAAGTCGGATAACCTACAATTATATACACCTCTAATTATTTCCTTTTATTTATCTCTCTCTTTCCCTCCCTCTTTCCGCAAGCTAGATGTGTCTGCGATAGCTCAGCTCTCATCATTAATGCCAATTAACACATCCTCTCTCTCTCTTTACCCTCTCTCTCTCTCTCTCTCTTCTCAGTCTTTCCCTCCTCCCTCCCTCCCTCCCTCCCTCCCTCCCTCCCTCCCTCCCTCCTCCCTCCTCCTCCCTCTCACTCACTCACTCACTCACTCACTCACTCACTCACTCACTCACTCACTCACTCACTCACTCACTCATCAGGATTTCTAAACCCATGTGTTCCTCTGGCTTCATTAATGCCAATTAACACATCCTCTCTCTCTCTTTACTCTCTCTCTCTCTCTTTACCCTCTCTCTCTCTCTCTTTACCTCTCTCCTTCTTTACTCTCTCTCTCTCTCTCTCTCTCTCTCTCTCTTACTTTCTCTCTCAATTTCAATTTCAATCTAAGGCGTTATTGGCATGGGAAACATATGTTTACATTGCCAAAGCAAGTGAAGTAGATATAACAAAAGTGAAATAAAAATTAACAGTAAACATTACACTCACAGAAGTTCTAAAAGAATAAAGACATTTCAAATGTCATATTATGTATATATACAGTGTTGTTATGATGTGCAAAGTTTAAGTCAAAAGGGGGATAAACATAAATATGGGTTGTATTTACAATGGTGTTTGTCTTCACTGGTTGCCCTTTTCTTGTGGCAACAGGTCACAAATCTTGATGCTGGGACGGCACACTGTGGTATTTCACCCAGTATAGAACAAAATTGTATTTTTTATTTTTTTTTGTAGATCTGTGTAATCTGAGGGAAATATGTTGTCTCTAATATGGCCATACACTTGGCAGGAGGTTGGGAAGTACAGGTCAGTTTCCATCTCATTTTGTGGGCAGTGTTCACATAGTCTGTCTTCTCTTGAGACTGCCTACGGCAGCCTTTCTCAATAGCAAGGCTATGCTCGCTGAGTCTGTACATAGTCAAAGCTTTCCTTAAGTTTGGGTAGTCCAGTAGTCAGGTATTCTGCCACTGTGTACTCTCTGTTTAGGGCCAAATAGCATTCTAGTTTGCTCAGTTTTTTTTGTTAATTCTTTCCAATGTGTCAAGTAATTATCTTTTTGTTTTCTCATTATTTGGTTGTCTAATTGTGTTGCTGTTATGGGGCTCTGTGGGGTCTGTTTGTATTTGTGAACAGAGCCCCAGGACCAGCTTGCTTAGGGGACTCTTCCCCAGGTTCATCTCTCTGTAGGTGATGACTTTGTTATGGAAGGTTTGGGAATCGCTTCCTTTTAGGTGGTTGTAGAATTTAACGTCTCTTTTCTAGATTTTGATCATTAGCGGGTATCAGCCTAATTCTGCTCTGCATGCATTATTTGGTGTTTTACGTTGTATACGGAGGATCTTTTTGCAGAATTCTGCATGCAGAGTCTCAATTTGGTGTTTGTCCCATTTTGTGAATTCTTGGTTGGTGAGCGGACCACAGACCTCACAATAATAAGGGCAACGGGTTCTATAACTGAATCAAGTATTTTTAGCCAGATCTTAATTGGTATGTCGAATTTTATGTTCCTTTTGATGGCATAGAAGGCCCTTGTTGCCTTGTCTCTCAGCTYTTCCACAGCTTTGTGGAAGTTACCTGTGGCGCTGATGTTTAGGCCGAGGTACACTACCGTTCAAAAGTTTGGGGTCACTTAGAAATGTCCTTGTTTTTGAAAGAAAAGCACATTTTTTGGTCCATTAAAATAACATCAAATTGATCAGAAATACAGTGTAGACATTGTTAATGTACTTGGGCGGCAGCGTAGCGGTTAGTGGTTAGAGTGTTGGACTAGTAACCGAAAGGTTGCAAGATCAAATCCCCGAGCTGACAAGGTACAAATCTTTTATTCTGCCACTGAACAAGGCAGTTAACCCACTGTTCCTAGGCTGTCATTGAAAATAGGAATTTGTTCTTAACTGACTTGCCTAGTTGAATAAAAAACGTTTTTTATTTTTATATTGTAGCTGGAAACTGCAGTTTTTTTAATGGAATATCTACATAGGCATACAGTGGCCCATTATCAGCAACCATCACTCCTGTGTTCCAATGGCAAGTTGTGTTAGCTAATCCAAGTTCATAATTTTAAAAGGCTGGTAGCTGATAATGGGCCTCTGTACGCCTATGTAGATATTCCATTAAAAAATCWGCTATTTCCAGCTACAATAGTCATTTACAACATTAACAATGTCTACACTGTATTTCTGATCAATTTTATGTTATTTTAATGGACAAAAAAAAAGAAGCTTTTCTTTAAAAAATAAGGAAAGTGACCCCAAACTTTTGAACGGTAGTGTATGTACAGTTTTGTGTGCTCTAGGGCAACGGTGTCTAGATGGAATTTGTATTTGTGGTCCTGGCAACTGAACCCTTTTTGGAACACCGTTATTTTTGTCTTACTGAGATTCAGTGCCCAAGTTTGACATAATCTATGCAAAAGATCTAGGTGCTGCTGTAGGCCCTCCAGGCCCTCCTTGGTTGGGGACAAAAGCACCAGGTCATCAGCAAACAGTAGACATTTGACTTCAGATTCTAGTAGGGTGAGGCTGGGTGCTGCTCTAGACTGTTCTAGTGCCCTCGCCAATTCGTTGATATATATGTCGAAGAGGGTGGGGCTTAAGCTGCATCCCTGTTTCACCCCACAGCCCTGTGGGAAGAAATGTGTTTTTTGCCAATTTTAACCGCACACTTGTTGTTTGTGTACATGGATTTTATAATGTTGTATGTTTTTCCCCCAAAACCACTTTCCATCAATTTGTATAGCAGACCCTCATGCCAAACTGAGTCAAAAGCTTTTTTTAAATCAACAAAGCATGACAAGACTTTGACTTCATTTTGGTTTGTTTGTTTATCAATTAGGGTGTGCAGGGTGAATACGTGGTCTGTCGTATGGTAATTTGGTTTAAAGCCAATTTGACATTTGCGCAGAACATTGTTTTCACTGAGAAAATGTACGAGGCTCCTGTTATTTTCTTATGGCTGGGGGCAGTATTGAGTAGCTTTAATGAATAAGGTGCCCAGATTAAACTGCCTGCTACTCAGTCAGAAGCTAAGATATGCATATTATTAGTAGATTCAGATAGAAAACACTCTGAAGTTTCTAAAACTGTTTGAATGATGTCTGTGAGTATAACAGAACTCATATGGCAGGCAAAAACCTGAGAAAAAATCCAACCAGGAAGTGGGAAATCTGAGGTTTGTAGGTTTGCCTATCGAATATACAGTGTCTTTGGGGTCATATTGCACTTCCTAAGGCTTCCACTAGATGTCAACAGTCTTTAGAACCTTGTTTGATGCTTCTCCTGTGAAGAATTAGGGAAGGAGAGCTCTTTGAGTCAGGTGTCTGGCATGAGCTAAACACGCACGCTCCCGTGAGAGCGACCTGCATTCCATCACATTTCTGAAGACAAAGGAATTCTCCGGTTGAAACATTATTGAAGATTTATGTTAAAAACATCCTAAAGATTGATTCTATACATCGTTTGACATGTTTCTACGAACTGTAATGGAATTTTTTGACTTTGTCTGGACCTAGCGCATTTGGATTACTGTACTAAACACGCGAACAAAAAGGAGGTATTTGGACATAAATTAAGGACGTTATCGAACAAAACAATCATTTATTGTGGAACTGGGATTCCTGGGAGTGCATTCTGATGAAGATCATCAAAGGTAAGTGAATATTTATAATACTATTTCTGGCTTCTGTTGACTCCACAGCATGGTGGATATCTGTATAGCTTGTTTGGGCTCTGAGCGATGTACTCAGATTATAGCTGTCATGCCCTGACCTTAGAGAGACGTTTTATTTCTCGATTTGGTTAGGTCAGGGTGTGATTTGGGTGGGCATTCTATGTTTTCTATTTCTTTGCTTTTGGCCGAGTGTGGTTCCCAATCAGAGGCAGCTGTCTATCGTTGTCTCTGATTGGGATAATAATTAGTGCACCTTTTTCCCACTATGTTGTGGGTAATTATTTATTTTCTGTGTGTGTTTTGTGTGCGCCACGGTTGCGTCACGTTTGTTTCTGTTTACGCTGTTCTTTTATGTGAAGGTTTCACTACGATTAAAAGAATGTGGAATTATATGCACGCTGCGCCTTGGCTCAGTCTATGACAGGGAGTTTGAAGACAGTGAATGTGACAGAATTACCCACCACAAAAGACCAAGCAGCGTGCCCCAACTTGGAGGACGAGCTGGACCGGGGAGGAGATATTGGCAGGGACAAGACCCGTCACAGAAGCCGAGAGGCAGCTCCAAAAATGTTTTGGGGGGGGGAGGCACAGGGGAGATTGGCGGAGTCAGGGTTTAAGACTGAGCCAACTCCCTGTGATTACCGCGTGGGAGCCACTCGTGAGGACGGTTGTACGTCTACTCAGTCCGGTGAGACTGTCTGTGGAAGCGGTCCCTACAATCTTAGCAGCACCAGTGATGATTGGCCAGGGGCCTGCAGTGATATCATTCGGCAAGAAGCACCAGTGATGATCTGGCAGAAGCCTCTGTGAGGATCATGGCAGAAGCTCTGGAGGATCCATGGACGAAGATCCAAGAGGACGTCAGTCCGGAGCTCAGCGCGCCCTCTAGTCGGAGCCTCCAGCGAGCTCTTAGTCCGGAGCTCCAGAGCGCCCGTCAGTCCGAGCCGCAGATGCGTCGTCAGTCGGAGCCGCAGAGCCCCCTCAGTCCGGGCCGCAGAGCGGCCGTCAGTCCGAGAGCCGCGTAGTCCGGAGCAGCAGAAGTCGCCCGTCAGTCCCAAGAGCCGCCAGAAGTGCCCATGTCAGTCCGGAGTCGCCAAGTCGCACGATCAGTCGGAGCCGCAGAGTCGCCTCGTCAGTGCCGGAGCCGCCAGAGCCGCCGTCAGTCGGAGCCGCCAGAGTGCCCGTACAGTCGGAGCCGCAGAAGGTGCGTCAGTCCGGAGCATGCAGATGCGCCGTCATCGGATCCGCCCTCAGTCGCAGTGGTGCCCTCTACGAGGGTTTCAGTCCGGGACGCCCGCTGCGAGGCGGCCACCGCAATCCAACGCCGCCACCGTTAAGCTGGCCAAGACGGACGGTGGAGCAGGGTCACGTCCACACTGAGCCGCGCCGTAAGGAAGCCACCCGGACCTCCCCATATTAGAGGTCAGTTTTCCGACTGCGAGTCCGCACCTTTGCTTTTTTGGTGGGGGGCGGGGGTGATACTGTCCGCCCTGGCTATAGAGAGGGTTTTTAATTCTCTATTTGGTTAAGGCAGGGTGTGACTAGGGAATGGGCCAAGTTAATGTTCATTTTTCTAGGTTATTGGTTTTCTATGTGTTTGGCCTGGTGTGGTTCCCAATCAGAGGCAGCTGTCTATCCTTGTCTCTGATTGGGAGCCATATTTAGGTAGCCTGTTTTCCATTGTGTGCTGTGGGTGATTCATTTCTGTTTAGTGTGTGTTGCACCTGACGGAGCTGTTTTCGGTTGTCACTTTGTTTTGCTTTGTAGTGTTCAGTTTACCATTAAAATGACGAACACTTACCACGCTGCGTTTTGRTCCTCTCCTTCTCCAGACGACAATCCTTACACATATCCCCTGGTAGTTATTGGGGTCAAATTTGTTGGCAATTTTGTGGATTGGGCTGATCAGTTCTTGGTTCCAAATATTGGGGAACATGCCAGCACTAAGGATGATGTTAAAGAGTTTAAGTATAGCCAATTGGAATTTGTGGTCTGCATATTTTATAATTTAATTTAGGATACCATCAACACCACATGCCTTTTTGGGTTAGAGGATTTGTATTTTGTCCTGTAGTTCATTCAATGTAATTGGAGAATCCATTCTCTTTCTCTCTCAACACAAAGGGAGCTGCTCTGCAGGGAGCTGCTCTACAGCTGCACCAACGAGAGCATCCTGACTGGTTGCATCACTGCCTGATATGGCAACTGCTCGGCCTCCGACCGCAAGGCACTACAGAGTGTAGTGTGTACGGCCCAGTACATCACTGGGGACAAGCTTCCTGCCATCCAGGACCTCTATACCAAGCGGTTTCAGAGGAAGGCCCTGAAAATTGTCAAAGACTCCAGCCACTCCAGTCATAGACTGTTCTCCCTGCTACCGCACGGCAAGCGGTACCGGAGTGCCAAGTCTAGGACCAAGAGGCTTCTAAACAGCTTCTACCCCCAAGCCATAAGACTCCTGAACATCTAATCAAATGGCTACACAGACTACTTGCATTTCCCCCCCCCCCCCTTTTACGCTGCTGCTACTCTCTGTTATTATCTATGCATAAGTCACATTAATAACTCTACCCACATGTATATATTACCTTAAATACCTCGACTAACCGTTGCCCCCGCACATTGACTCTGTACCGGTACCTTCTGTATATAGCCTTGCTATTGTTATTTTACTGCTGCTCTTTAATGATTTGTTACTTTTATTTCTTATTTTTTTAGGTATTTTTCTTAAAACTGCATTTTTGGCGCATGTGACAAATTTACATTTGATTTGATTTGAATATGTTTCATTTCAACACTACACCACTACAAAAAAGGGTTCTTTAGCTGTCCCCATAGACCCATAGGTGAACCCTTTTTGGTTCCAGGTAGAACCCTTGTGGAATCCAAAAGGGTTCTTCAAAAGGTTCTCCTATGGGGACACCCGAAGAACCCGTTAAGGTTGTATGGCACCTTTTTTCTAAGAGTGTACTCCAGGCTAACGAACAAGTATCGATTTATCCACCACTCTCCACCACTGGAAAAAGCTAAATTAATTTGGTGTAAGTGACGTACTCCTTGCAACAGGTTTGTAGGGTAAGAGGTGTGTGTGTGTTTGTGTGTGCGTGTACGTGTAATGTAGAGTACTTTACGAATGTGTGAACAAGCTTTAGTTTCCTTTCTGGTACCACAGTGGGGAAATAGGAGCTAGTCTGGGGCTCCCGAGTGGCGCAGCAGTCTAAGGCACTGCATCTTAGTGCTAGCAGTGCCACTACAGACCCTGGTTTGATCCTGGGCTGTATCACAACCAGCTGTGATTGGGAGTCCCATAGGGCGGCACACAATTGGCCCAGCGTCTTCCGGGTTTGGCTGGGGTAGGCAGACATTGTAAAATAATATTTCTTTCTTAACTGACTTGCCTAGTTAAATAAAGGTTAAAGAAAGTCTGCTCCCACACTGCTCCCCTGTGGTTCTAACAAGGTAATACAGCCTCCTACTGGATACACATTGAAAGTCGCGAGTGATAGTCTCTTTCAAAAGCCACTGGCCTGTGAACCTATGAGTATGTGGGAGAGTAACCAGGGACCCTAATGCTATAGAATTAAAATGACTCGAATTGGTTGTTCTATATATTCTATTTCTATTCCATAATGCCTTGACTGTGCTTTAAACTTATTCTAGGTTAAATGTCTGACTCATTGCCCGATGTGGTCTCATAAAAGGCTTGGAAAGGTCCCCTAGGGAGGAATGGGCGGTGTGTGTGTGTGTGTGTGTGTGTGCTGSCCCTGGCTTGCCTTACACCCCTCATCTATCATAGTAATGAGTGATGAGATGCCCTGGGGGTGACATGAACGAGGATCCTTTTATAGTTGGAATGAACACAACATCAGAACCACAACCAAAAACGACCCACAACCACACACACACACACACACACACACACCACACACACACACCACACACACACACACACACACACACACACACACACACAGAACCGACACACCCACAACAACCACACACACATTAGGCTTTAGGAGGTAATACAAGTGTATTAGATGGTTGCTATTCTTCCTCTCTGTAATCCACCCATATCGACAGACAGACTGAGACTAGGTATAGACGGAAATCCGAACTTCTGTCCCATTATGACTCAACCACACTAATCCATCCAAGCTAGGAGGGGCAGAGAGAGTGAGTCGGTCAACCCTCCTAGTGCCAGAGTGGGGGAGGGAGAGAGGGAGGGAGATGGAAGGAGAAAGATGGAGGGAGCGAGGGTAGGAGGGAGATTGGGGAGGCAGAGAGAGGAGAGGAGGTTCTGCCTCTGTTATGGTACAGTGTGGTTATTAGGGCTGGCTCCATCTCGCCTTGGCAATAGCTCACTCCGGTTAACTGTGGGTTACTGTTGACATTCACTCCACCTCAGCCCAGTACAGAGCAGAACAGAATAGCAGCCACGGAGACAGATTTCAGTTTCTCTCTTTCAATCGTTTTCTTTCTCTCTCTCTATTAAACAGAAAAATGATTGCAGCACACAAACTCACAGCAGGCATCACAAAAGAGAGAAAGAATAATCACACCCCCACCAGGTAACTCTAATGACTTTACACAGAGTAATGACAATAAAATAATGCACACACACACACACCCCCACACTCCCTATTCGGTAGAGAAGCCTGATAACCTATCTCATTGCCTCTCCCCAAATGAGCCTGGGAGCAAGAGGAGACTTTATTTGTCCCAAGCAGCAGAGTGACTTCTGAAGTGGCTGAACATTAGTCATGCCCAGCTTGTTAACATGATGGAATAAACCACTCTCTTGTTAGAGGTTATAAGAGACAGAGGTAGAAGAAAACAATCATTTCAGTACAATCTTAGGAAAAAAGGTTTTTTTCAGTTAGAGGGTTCTACCTGGAACCAAAAAATGTTCTTCAAAGGGTTCTCCTATGGGGGACAGCCGAATAACCATTTTAGGTTCTAGATAGCACTGTTCTTTTAGAGTATAGTGTCCTCATATTGGGGCGGCAGGTAGCCTAGTGGTTGGAGCGTTGGGCCAGTAACTGCCAGGTTGCTAGATTGAATCCCTGAACTGACAAGGTAGAAATCTGGCGTTCTGCCCCTGAACAAGGCAGTTAACCCACTGTGCCTAAACTGTCATTGTAAATAATAATTTGTTCTTAACTGACTTGCCTAGTTAAATAAAGGTTAAATAAAAATTAACACATATCCTGTCCCGCAAAGGTTGCACACTAACACATGTACTGACAGGACTAAAGGATTGTAACATCCCTAGACAGTATGGATCATTCCATCATACCTACTTTAAGAGCATAATTTACAGAGTGGTGAGAATGAAGCCAGTGTCAAGACACAGTAGGTTGAAGACTGTATGAATGAAGACTGGTGTAATTCTAGTACATTGATGCCCTCTGGTGGTGAGTAGATATAATACAGGCATTGTGTCAATGTGCTGTAGCCATACCAGTTGCTTACACTGGCTAGCCCCAAGTTGTTAAATATTTAAAAAATGATTGTACATTTTGCTATTTGCCTCATGACTCCTGCATACTTTGTTGACTACAAACTTTCTTTACCCAACCGTGGGACAGACTATGTTTGTTCCCACACTTGGGACTCTGACTCTCTATAGGTTACACAGACTTTTGGGCTCCCATCCTATCCTAACAACCTCTCGCTGGCTTTGTAATCATGTTACCTGATGAAATTGCTGTACAATATGATCTTGTTGCCATCTGATGCACATTCAGATGTCATAAATCAGCACTGCAGAGATCTCCCTGTCCTCTCCCGTGCCTTGATTGTATTACTGTTGATGATATCTGGAAATGTGCATGTACAGTCGTGGCCAAAAGTTTTGAGAATGACACAAATATTATTTTTCACAAAGTCTGCTGCCTCAGTTTGTATGATGGCAATTTGCATATACTCCAGAATGTATGAAGAGCTGATCAGAGAATTGCAATACATTGCAAAGCCTCTTTGCCATGCAATGAACCTGACTCCCCCAAAAACATTTCCAACTTGCATTTCACCCATGCCCACAAAGGGGGACCAAAAAGCCGGGGAAAAAAAAACCCCCAAATTTTTTTTTTTTTCCCCAAATATTTGTCATGGGATTACTCTCGTTAAACCTCACTAGGGTAGGGCACTATTTTCACTCCGGATGAAAGCGAGCCCAAGTAAAACTGCTAGCTACTCAGGCCCAGAAGGCTAATGGATATGCATATAATTGGTAGATTTAGGATATAGAAACACTCTAAAGTTTCCAGAAGTGTTAAAATAGTGTATGTGTTATAACGGAACTGATATGGCAGGCGAAAACCTGCAGAAAAATCCACCAGGAAGTGGGATTTTTTACTGTTTGTAGTTTTCTATTTGAAATGCCATTACAGAGCCATTGCACTTAGGACTCAAATTGCACTTCCTATGGGCTTCCCCTAGATGTCAACGTCTTTAGAATTGTTTCGGCTGTATTCTGAAAATGAGGGTAAGACCACTTGAATGAGTGGAACCATCATGGCAGTGTGCCGGAGGTTTTTCATGCGCAGACACGAGAGCACCACCTTTCTTGTTTTCCTTTTATATTGACAAAGCTTTTGGTTCCGGTTGAAATGTTAATTGATATTATGACTTAGAAAACAAACCTGAGGATTGATTATAAACATCGTTGACTGTTTCTACAAACTACTGATACTTTTTGATTTTCGTCTGTTGGTTGTGACTGCCTTGAGCCTGTGGATTACCTGAAACAAACATGAGCGTTTTGGAAATAAGAGGGACTTTATCGACAAAACAAACATTTATTGAGTAAATGGAGTCTTGTGAGTGCAACCAATATGAGATCATCAAGTTTAAGTGATCATTTTATCATTTTTCTGACTTGTGTAACTCTCTAACTTGCTGCGTAAACTGTTTGTAATGATTTGTCTGGCTGCGCTGTTCTCAATAATCGCAAATGTATGCTTTCGCCGATAAAGCCTTTTTGAAATACTGACACCGTGCTGGATTAACAAGCACCCATCTCGTAAACCCATGGCTTATAAAACACTTGTATGTTTTAGGAATTGTTTATAATGAGTATTTCTGTGTGTTTGAATTTGCGCCTCTGCAATTTTCATGGATGTTGCCAGGTGGGACGGCGAGCTCCCAACACCCCCTAGAGAGTTTACACATGTGTGAGGTTTACGAGACCAAGGCTGGAGATCACTCTGTCATGCTGATTGAGTTCGAATAACAGACTGGAAGCTTCAAAAGGAGGGTGGTGCTTGGAATCATTGTTCTTCCTCTGTCAACCTTGGTTACCTGCAAGGAAACACATGCCATCATTGCTTTGCACAAAAATGGCTTCACAGGCAAGGACATTGCTGCCAGTAAGATTGCACCTAAATCAACCATTTATTCGATCATCAAGAACTTCAAGGAGAGCGGTTCAATTGTTGTGAAGAAGGCTTCAGGGCGCCCAAGCAAGTCCAGCAAGCGCCAGGACTGTCTCCTAAAGTTGATTCAGCTGCGGAATCGGGGCACCACCGGTACAGAGCCTGCTACGGAATGGCACCTGGCAGGTGTGCGTGCATCTGCACAGTGAGGCAAAGACTTTTGGAGGATGGCCTGAGGTCAAGAAGGGCAGCAAAGAAGCCACTTCTCTCCTGGAAAAACATCAGGGACAGACTGATATTCTGAAAAAGGTACAGGGATTGGACTGCAGAGGACTGGGGTAAAGTCATTTTCTCTGATGAATCCCCTTTCCGATTGTTTGGGGCATCCGGAAAAAAGCTTGTCCGGAGAAGACAAGGTGAGCGCTACCGTCAGTCTTGTGTCATGCCAACAGTAAAGCATCCTGAGACCATTCATGTGTGGGGTTGCTTCTCAGCCGAGGGAGTGGGCTCACTCACAATTTCGCCTAAGAACACAGCCATGAATAAAGAATGGTACCAACACATCCTCCGAGAGCAACTTCTCCCAACCATCCAGGAACAGTTTGGTGACGAACAATGCCTTTTCCAACATGATGGAGCACCTTGCCATAAGGCAAAAGTGATAACTAAGTAGCTCAGGGAACAAAACATTGATATTTTGGGTCCATGGCCAGGAAA
>NC_036871.1:14786290-14802089 GCF_002910315.2 Salvelinus sp. IW2-2015 | reverse complement strand
AATCCCATTGAGAACTTGTGGTCAATCCTCAAGAGGCGGGTGGACAAACAAAAACCCACAAACTCCAAGCATTGATTATGCAAGAATGGGCTGCCATCAGTCAGGATGTGGGCCAGAAGTTAATTGACAGCATGCCAGGGCGGATTGCAGAGGTCTTGAAAAAGAAGGGTCAACACTGCAAATATTGACTCTTTGCATCAACTTCATGTAATTGTCAATAAAAGCCTTTGACATTTCTGAAATGCTTGTAATTATACTTCAGTATTCCATAGTAACATCTGACAAAAATATCTAAAGACACTGAAGCAGCAAACTTTGTGGAAATTAATATTTGTGTCATTCTCAAAACTTTTGGCCATGACTGTACACCCTGGCCATCTACTGTTCCTAGCCCCAATTCTGACTTGTGCTCTGATATCTGCTTCACTGATTTCTGCTCCCGTAAAAGGCTGGGTTTTCTGCACGTTAACACTAGAATGTCACGGCCGTTATAAGAAGAGGACCAAGGTGCAGCGTGGTGAGCGTACATTTTCTTTTATTAATAAAAAATGACGCCGAACAAAACAATAAACACTACAAAAACAAACCGTGAAGCTATAGGCTATGTGCCCTAAACAAAGTAAACTTCCCACAAAGACATGTGGAAAAAAGGGCTACCTAAGTATGGTTCTCAATCAGAGACAACGATAGACAGCTGCCTCTGATTGAGAACCACACCCGGCCAAACACAAAGAAATAGAAAACATAGAAATAAAGAAACTAGAATGCCCACCCTAGTCACACCCTGGCCGAACCAAAATAGAGAATAAAAGCCTCTCTATGGCCAGGGCGTGACATAGAATCTTATYACCTAAAATGGATCCATTGAAAGTGTGGGTTCACAGCTCCAATCCAGATGTGTTGGTCATTACTGAGACGTGGTAAAGRAAGAGTGTTTTGAATACTGATGTTAACCTTTCTGGTTATAATCGTTTTTGGCAAGACARATCTTCCGAAGGTGGGGGARTGACAATCTTTACCAAGGATCACCTTCAGTSCTYGGTTGTCTCCACCAAGTCTGYCCCCAAACAATTTKATTTGCTGGTTTTAAGCATTACACTTTCAAATAGCTCTTTGTTGATTGTTGCTGGGTGCTATCGTCCTCCATCAGCACCGGCCTGYACCYTACCTGCCCTAAGCTCTCTCCTGGCCCCTTACACTAAGTCTGAATTTGTCCTGSTAGGTGACMTAAACTGGGACATGCTTAAACCACCTGACCAAGTCCTAAACCAATTGGACTCCCTAAATCTTTCTCAGATTATTACCAATCCCACAAGGTATGACTCCAAACACCCAGAAAAGGTCACTCTCCTCAATGTTATCCTCACAAATAATCCTGATAGGTATCAGTCTGGTGTTTTCTGTAATGACCTTAGTGATCACTGTTTTACAGCCTGTGTTCGTAATGGCTGCTCAGTGAAACGATCTGTCCTGAACTTTAATGAGCAAGTGTTTCCTTCATGAACTGGCCTCTGTAAAATGGTATAGAATCAGCTTAATCTATCGAAGACGCTTGGACCTTCTTTTTGGATATTTTCAGTGGTATTGTTAACAAACACACCCCCATAAAGAAAAGTATCATTAAAAACAGGTTCAGCCCCTTGTTCGACAGTGATATTGCAGAGTTACTCCACCTCAAGAATTGCATTTGGCGAAAGGCTCRGCACACGCATWCTCAGGCTGACTGGCTATTGTTCAGGCAAATGAGAAATAAGTGCACTCAGGCTATCTGGAAGGCCAAAGTTAGTTACTTTAAGGAGCAGTTCTCTCTCAGTGGGTCTAACCCCAAGAAGTTCTGGAAAACGGTTAAAGACCTGGAGAATAAACCCTCCTMCTCAYAGCTGCCCATGTCCCTTAACGTTGATGATGTGGKTGTTACTGACAAGAAGCACATGGCTGAGCTCTTTAATCACCACTTCATTAAATCAGGATTCCTATTTGACTCAGCCATGCCTCCTTGCCTGTCCAACATTTCCTCATCTCCCACCCCTTCTAATGCCGCTATCCCTGATGCTTCTCCCTCTTTTTCCCCTGCTCTTCTACAAAGTTCCTCCCTGCAGATAGTCACTGAGACCGAGGTGCTAAAGGAGCTCCTGAAACTTGRCCCCAAAAAAACATCTGGGTCAGATGGTTTAGACCCTTTCTTCTTTAAKGTTKCTGCCCCTATCATCGCCAAGCCTATCTCCAAACTTTTTAACCTGTCTCTCCTTTCTGGRGAGGTTCYCATTGCTTGGAAGGCAGCCACGGTTYGTCCTTTATTTAAAGGGGGAGATCAAGCTGATCCWAACTGTTATAGGCCTATTTCTATTTTGCCCTGTTTATCRAAAGTGTTGGAAAAACTTGTCAATAATCAACTGACTGACTATCTTGATGTCTATAGTATTCTCTCGGGTATGCAATCTGGTTTCCGCTCAGGCAATGGATGTCAAATCAAATCAATTCAAAGTGTATTTGTCACATGYGCCGAATACAACAGGTGTAGACCTTACAGTGAAATGCTTACTTACAGGCTATAACCAATAGTGCAAAAAAGGAATTAGGTGAACAATTGGTAAGTAAAGAAATAAAAACAACAGTTAAAAGACAGTGAAAAATAACAGTAGCGAGGCTATATACATTAGCGAGGCTATAACAGTAGCGAGGCTGCATACAGACACCGGTTAGTCGGGCTGATTGAGATAGTATGTACATGTAGATATGGTTAAAGTGACTATACATATATGATGAACAGAGAGTAGCAGCAATGTAAAAAGAGGGGTTGGCGGGTGGCGGGACACAATGCAGATAGCCCGGTTAGCCAATGTGCGGGAACACTGGTTGGTCGGGCCAATTGAGGTAGTATGTACATGAATGTATAGTTAAAGTGACTATGCATATATGATAAACAGAGAGTAKCAGCAGCGTAAAAGAGTGTCACTGCAACCTTAAAGGTCCTCAATGATGTCACCATTGCCCTTGATTCTAAGCTTTATTGTGCTGCTATTTTTATTGACTTGGCCAAAGCTTTTGATACGGTAGACCATTCCATTCTTGTGGGCCGGCTAAGGAGTATTGGCGTCTTTGGCCTGGTTTGCTAACTACCTCTCTCAAAGAGTACAGTGTATAAAGTCAGAAAATCTGCTGTCTCAGCCACTGCCTGTCACAAAGGGAGTACCCCAAGGCTCAATCCTAGTACTTGGGAGTATGGCTAGATGGTGCACTGTCCTTCTCTCAGCACATATCAAAGCTGCAGGCTAAAGTTAAATCTAGACTTGGTTTCCTCTATCGTAATCGCTCCTCTTTCACCCCAGCTGCCAAACTAACCCTGATTCAGATGACCATCCTACCCATGCTAGATTACGGAAACATAATTCCTAGATCAGCAGGTAAGGGTGCTCTTGAGCCTCTAGATGTTCTTTACCATTCGGCCATCAGATTTGCCACCAATGATCCTTATAGGACACATCACTGCACTCTATTCTCCTCTGTAAACTGGTCATCTCTGTATCCCCTTCACAAGACCCATTGGTTGATGCTTATTTATAAAATCCTCTTAGGCCTCACTCCCCCCTATCTGAGATATCTACTGCAGCCCTCATCCTCCACATACAACACCCGTTCTGCCAATCACATTCTGTTAAAGTCGCCAAAGCACACACATCCCTGGGTCACTCCTCTTTTCAGTTCGCTGCAGCTATCGACTGGAAGGAGCTGCAACAAACACTCAAACTGGACAGTTTTATCTCAATCTCTTCATTCAAAGACTCAATCATGGACACTCTTACTGACAGTTGTGGCTGCTTTGTGTGATGTATTGTTGTCTCTAACTTCTTGCTCTTTGTGCTGTTGTCTGTGCCCAATAATGTTTGTACCATGTTTTGTGCTGCTACCATGTTGTGTTGCTACCATGTTGTTGTTATGTTGTGCTGCTACCATGTTGTGTTGCTACCATGTTGTTGTTATGTTGTGTTGCTACCATGCTGTGTTGTCATGTGTTGCTGCCGTGCTATGTTGTTGTCTTTAGGTCTCTCTTTATGTAGTGTTGTGTTGTCTCTCTTGTTGTGATGTGTGTTTTGTCCTATATTTATATTGTATTCATTTATTTTTTTAAATCCCAGGCCCCTGTCCCTGCAGGACGCATTTTGCCTTTTGGTAGGCCATTGTAAATAAGAATTTGCCTAGTTAAATTAAGGTTCAATGAAATAAAAAAAATACTTTTGGATCGTCATGAGCAGAAGTAGCAGGTACTTCCTGGAGTGTCTTTGATACCATTCCACTCATTCCGCTCCAGCCATTACCACGAGCCCGTCCTTCCCAATAAAGGTGCCACCAACCTCCTGTGGTTCTGGGTGTGTACTGTCAACTCACTGTGAAAGCCACCAGCTGCACGACCATACCAGTGGAGCATGAGCCAACAGCCTACAGGCCACACACACTCCTGGGAAAAGCTATGTAGAGAAAGACGACATCCCCAAAACCACATCTTCACCCTCTCCTAACCCCTCGTTCGCTGTCAT
Organism: Salvelinus sp. IW2-2015; assembly: GCF_002910315.2. Classification (NCBI taxonomy): domain Eukaryota; kingdom Metazoa; phylum Chordata; class Actinopteri; order Salmoniformes; family Salmonidae; genus Salvelinus; species Salvelinus sp. IW2-2015. Next base: position 14,797,554 of record NC_036871.1, on the reverse strand, counting down.
TATAGCTTCCTCACCCGCATCCCATATGTTCATAAACAGACAGGACCACATACTGTGCAGGCAACCACATACACACATATAAACACTCTAAACACATGCACGTGCACACGCACGCACTCACTCACTAGYGCTCACGCACAGGCTTCATCCTCATTATAACAGGGTGGGAGAGAAAGAGGGATGGGTGGGAGGGTTAGACTCAGAGGAGGAGAGGAACAGAGGGAGGAAATGAAAACGATTGCCAGTGTGTCACATAGAAAGACGAGCTTTAGGAAGTGGGCTGTGTTTACAGATAGTTTTTCTCCTGCTTTGTCGAATGAAAGTGAATGGAAAACCACTGGTTCTGGGGTGAAGTTTCCATGACAGATCTGGGATCAGCTTCTCCTCCCCCAATCCTAACCAAAAATGCTAAACTGACCCAGGATCAGCGTATAGGGGCAACTTCACCACACACCTCTTTTCTGGCTGTTTCTACTAACTTACCAGCAGGTGGCAGCATTGGCATGATGCAACAGGTGAGACCCATCAGTCAGTCAGTGTGTGTGTGTGTGTGTGTGTGTGTGTCTGTCTGTCTGTCTGCGGAAGAGGAGTTAAGGGACTAAAGCAGAGATTATAGGAGCAGATCCCAACCCACACCCTCTCTAGCCCTTACCCCCCCATCAGCCTCTTCCACCCACATGCCAAGGAGGGGACATGTTCTATTTATTTAACTAGGCAAGTCAGTTAAGAACAAATTCCTATTTACAATGAAGGCCTACCCCGGCAAAACCCTAACCCTAACGGCACTGTGCGCCACCCTATGGGACTCCCAAACACGGCCGGTTGTGATACAGACTGGAATTGAACCAGTTTCTGTAGTGATGCCTCAAGCACTGAGATGCCGTGCCTTAGACCACTGCGCCACTCAGAAGCCCACATATAACAACAAGATCTCATAGTTTCACTTCGAAATTCGAAGCTAAATGGATTTTTGACACATTCATTCTGTGGATACAGGGTTAAAATAGAAACAACTGAAATGGGTTAGGACTAATAACTACAAACAATGCGCTGTTTCCATCAGGAATCATCAAGGATTCTCCCGKCTTGCTACTGCATTGTGAACTGTGGTTGTGCAGTGGTCAGAGCAGTGTGCTTCTGAGCATCAAGAGTTTGCACCAGTGCTGGTCAATAGTTTCTTTCATTTTGRGGGGTGAGCGTGGAGGGAGGCATCCATCGATGTTCTCAGGACCTTTTCAAACGTCTGAAATGTAAGTCTATTTCTAGTGATCAGCCTGCGTATAGCTGAGGTTAGCGGAGGCAGCCGGGGCCAAGAGGGGGCAGATGGGGCATGTGTGGGTGGGGTGTCACTAAATACCTGTTGTGGTTGGACCACCTGTCTAACTGTCTGCCTCCAGGCCTCTGTGTGTATGTGGTGGTGTGTGTGGTGTGTGTGTGTGGTGTGTGTTGTGTGTGTGTGTGTGTGTGTGTGTGTGTGGTGTGTGTGTGTGGTGTGTGGTGTGTGTGTGTGTGTGTGTGTGTGTGTGTGTGCGCGCGCGCTGTAACTCAGCAACTGTAAAGGCACAGGGGAGCCCAGTTCTAGTGTTTCACACACTACATCAGCCAAGCATGCACACACACATACGCACACACATGTACATAGGCACAAACACACGCCTGTGCACGATCGCACATGACACACTCACTCCCCAAGATAAGCAAGCAGGAGGTGGACATTTGATACCAGATAGGAAATCTAGAATCATAACCACAGCTACATGACACCCAAAGTAGCACTATACCAGCACAGCAAACTGCTACTAGGATAGAGGCTATGGAGAGGAGAGAGAGAGAGAGAGAGAGAGAGAGAGAGAGAGAGAGAGAGAGAGAGAGAGAGAGAGAGAGAGAGAGAGAAGAGAGAGAGAGAGAGGAGAGAGGAGAGAGAGAGAAACAGAAACAGACACCAAGGTCCAGAGACATGTACTAGTCTGTGGTGACCTAAGTGCCAGAACTGGACAAGAACCTGACACTGTTAGCACACAGGGAGACAAACACCTGCCTGGAGGTGACAATATTACCTCTCAAATATGCCCCCCTAGACACAACTATGACAAAACAAATAACAAAAACGGGTCACAACGCCTGTAGCTCTGTCACACGCTGGGTCCGTAACATAGTCAATGGTAGGGCTTCGAGGGTACACCTACAGCTCATCCCGTGGCAGTAGCACTGTAGATGACTTTATCACTGACCTCAACCCGGAGTCTCTCAGAGCGTTCACAGTCACACCACTGACCCCCCTATCAGATCACAGCAAAATCACTGTCTACTTGAACAAAGCAATACTCAGTCATGAGGGGCATCAAAGCCAAAGGAACTGCGTAATATTAAGAAATGCTATAGATGGAATCAAAGTAGTGTAGAAACCTAGCAAAAAACTATTAGGCAACAACAAATTCAATCCCTTTTAGACAAAATCCTGGGTAAAACGTTTCACTTTAATAGTAAAGGTTAAACTTGGCAGTAGAACACCTAAACAGTATATCTGACCTCTCAGCTTCCCTATCAATTCTATAAATGTCAAGCAGACAACCTAAGAAAATGAACAACAATGACAAATGGTTTGATGAAGAATGCAAAAACCTAAGAAAGAAATTGAGAAACCTATCCAATCAAAAACATAGAGACCCAAAAAACCTGAGYCWACGCCTTCACTATGGTGAATCACTAAAACAATACAGAAATACACTACGGAAAAAGAAGGAACAGCACGTCAGAAATCAACTCAATGTAATTGAAGAATCCATAGAATCAAACCACTTCTGGGAAAATTGCAACACAATAAACAAACAACAACACGAAGAGTTATCTATCCAAAACGGAGATGTATGGATAAACCACTTCTCCAATCTTTTTGGTTCTACAATAAATAACAAATAGCAAAAATATATACATGGTCAAATACAAATCTTAGAATCAACTATTAAAGACTACCAGAACCCACTGGATTCTCCAATTACATTGAATGAACTACAGGACAAAATACAAACCTTTCAACCCAAAAAAGGAATGTGGTGTTGATGGTATCCTAAATGAAATAATAAAATACACAGACCACAAATTCCAACTGGCTATACTTAAACTGTTTAACATCATCCTCAGCTTTGGCACCTTCCCTAATATTTGGAACCAAGGACTGATCACCCCAATCAACAAAAGTGGAGACAAATTTKACCCCAATAACTACCGTGGGATATGCGTCAACAGCAACCTTGGGGRAATCCTCTGCATTATCATTAACAGCAGACACGTACATTTCCTCAGTGAAAACAATGTACTGAGCAAATGTCAAATTWGCTTTTTACCAAATTACCGTACGACGACCACGTATTCACCCTGCAGACCCTAATTGACAAACAAAAAAAAMCAAACAAGGGCAACATCTTCTCTTTCTTTGTTGATTTCAAAAAAGCTTTTGGCTCAATTTGGAGAGGGTACTAGAACAGTCTGCTATACCAATTGATGGAAAGAGGTGTTGRGGAAAAAACATACAACATAAAATCCATGTACACAAACAACAAGTGTGCGGTTAAAATTGGCAAAAAAACACACACATTTCTTCCCACAGGGCTGTGGGGTGAAACAGGGATGCAGCTTGAGCCCCACCCTCTTCAACATATATATCAACGAATTGGCGAGGGCACTAGAACAGTCTGCAGCACCCGGCCTCACCCTACTAGAATCTGAAGTAAAATGTCTACTGTTTGCTGATGATCTGGTGCTTCTGTCTCCAACCAAGGAGGGCCTGGAGGGCCTACAGCACCTAGATCTTCATAACATATTCTGTCAGACCTGGGCCCTTACAGTAAATCTCAGTAAGACAGAAATAATGGTGTTACAAAAAAGGTCCAGTTGCCAGGACCAYAAATACAAATTCCATCTTGACACCGTTGTCCTAGAGCACACACAAAACTATACATACCTCGGCCTAACTTCCACAAAGCTGTGAACGATCTGAGAGACAAGGCAAGAAAGGCCTTCTATGCCATCAAAAGGAACATAAAATTCGACATACCAATTAAGATCTAGCTAAAAATACTTGAATCAGTTATAGAACCCATTGCCCTCATTTGTGATCTGAGGCCGCCACCAACCAAGTAATTCACAAAAAATTGTGACAAAATACCAAATTGAGACTCGTAAACACCAAATAATGCATGCAGTAGCAGAATTTGGCCGGTACTGCTAATTAACAAAATGCGAAAAGAGATGTTAAATGATCACTGTGACTGACACAAATTAAGGAAAGCTTGACTATGTACGACTCAGTGAGCATAGCTTGCTATAGAGAGGAGGACAGCTATGTGCAACTCCCACAAATGAGGTAAACTGAGCTGCACTTCCTAACCTCCTGCCAATGTATGACCATATTAGAGACACATATTTCCCTTAGATACACTAGAACCCACACAGAATTTCAAAAACAAATCCAATTTTGATAAACTCCCATATCTTATTGGGTGAACACCACAGTGTCCATCACAGCAGCCAAAAATTGTACCTGTTGCACAAGAAAAGGGCACCAGTGAAGAACAACACCATTGTAAATACAACCTAATTTATGTTGATTTATTTCCCCTTTTTTATTGAGCAAATTTGCACATCGTTACAACACTATATAGACATAATGTGAACTGTGTGAGTGTAATTACACTTGCCAAAGACTCAATTGACAAGTACATTGTTTAAAGGCAAACTGTTTATAAGCCAATTACAGCTGTCTCCTCCTGGACTGGCCTTATAGCCAGTAGCACGAATAGCAGCACTGTAGAACGATTAACTCAAACCGGACATTGTTTAGATGTTTGTTAGCTACTACATAGTTGTCTTGCTGTCTAGTTGTATCCTAAGATAACGTTGAGTCTAATAATTTCTGTTAGCTACAGCTACTTTGTAACCGCATGCTTCGCGCTTCTCCTACCTAGTCAAACTTATCAAACACTGCTAAACTGCTAACTGACTTAGCTAGCCAACCTCTACGAATAGCACACTGTAGAACATTACATTACAACTGGATAAGATTTATTAGTTAGTGTTACGTAGCTAACATGTGTCTTCTAGTCTGTTCCAGGACATGTGAAGATTAACCTAATATCTACAGTTACCTCCAGTACACTTTTCAAAAAAATCAAACGCAGCCTGGGCTGGCTCAGCTACGTTTCCAGTACTGTATCATTCTAACATTTTAAGTCAATAATTTTCTAACGTAAGCTATACATTCTAACATTGAGACAGTGTGTATTCTGTCATTCAATCTCTTATTCATTAGATCAGCTCTTCTGTAGCCTGTCAATAGGTGTCTGTCACCCTGTCTCCCTCTGCTCATGACACATACCAAAGCTTCTAACCGCGTGGCGCGGCTACCAACCTGTCGCGTCCCAGCGCGCATACGACGTGGTAGTCAGGTCTCCGGCAGCCTCTGGAACTTGCCGATCTCGCGGCCAACAATGCAGATGTTATACTCAGCCATATGCCTTCCCTCATCAGTTCCGTCGACTTTCTGACGCGGAAATGGATCCACAGATAACATGCTATCCTACTTCTCTACTTCGCCCGCCAGGTTTCTGCCATCACAGACCGAGCTTGTTCACGGTAGGCTGCGGATCTCATCCTCAAGCATTCTTCTTCTCCCTTTTACCATCTGTCTATCGCCTCCTTCTGAATTCCATGCTTCACAGTTACACCCTTCAAGCTTAACATCTTATCTTTATCCGCCTCCAAGTCTCCTCGGAGAGTTCACAATGAGCTGATGCTTATAGCTCCTTCCGAGGACGCGCTCACATCTCACCAGTTCTGGAACTTAACCCTCCCACGGTTACTTAGACTCATTCCTTCGCCTCTTTCCACTCCTTCCTTTTAATGCTCACCTCTCACCTCCTCCGGTCAAATAGTTTAAGCTACACTCCGATTTACTAAGTTGTCACCTATCACCACATACGCTACTCATCTGCTAAAGCTTTTGCTACCTCAATTCCGAACTCCAATTCCACTACACTTTACTTTTCCTCTCCTCCCCCCTCACACTCTCGACCCTCCCATCTCTCTCCTCCACAATGCTCCTACTCCGAATGTCGCTATCCATCTCTTTCTCTCACTACTTCTCCTATCATACTCTGTATTCTCCATATCTGCTCACTCTCTCAACCCTCTCTCCTCCCTTTCTGCACTTGATCTATGTCCCCTATCTACAGGCGGCTGTGTCCTCCCCTGCCGCCCGTGGTGGCATACTCATTGCCGAGCTCACAGAACAGGTCGGCAGCTTGACGCTGAAATGGAGAAAATCGCCCCTGGGATCTGGCACCTTTCACTCCTCTCTCGACATTTTTCTTCGTCTCTGCTGCTAAGCCACTTTCTTAACTCTAAATTCCAAGCATCTGCTCATAACCTAGGAAGCTCTTTGACCTACTTCTCCTCCTGATCCTCCTCCCCCTCCCCCCTCCTCCTCTCATGACTTCTCAACCATTGAGGAAAAAATGGATGACGCAACCTATTCTTGTAAGGTAAGACGACCGTCTCGTTTGCTGCATCAACTGACGCGTGACTACAGCTCCCTGTCTCTGACTCTTTTCCTCTCTTCCAGATAAATTCGTCGTGTTGTGACGGCCGGACGCCCAACACCTGGCCCGCGTACTGACCTCTCTCTCTTCCTCCAGACTTTCGAGAACTTTCTCCCTTACCTCACTGTCGCTTCATCAAACTCATCGCCTACCGTGCTACTGTCCTGTCCATCTCAAGAGAGGAGAGTTGCACCCTTCTGAAAAAACTACAATCGATCCCTCGAATGTCAACATACTACAGACCAGTATCCTTCTATTCTTTCTCTCAAAACTCTTGAACGTACGCTTGCCAGCTCTCCTGTATCTCTCTCAGAATGACTTCTGATCCAAATCAGTCAGGTCAAGACTTAGTCACTTAACTGAGACTGCTCTTCTCTGTGAGAAGGAGGGCTCGACTGCTAAGCTAACTCTCTCTCTGCTCTCCACTCTTCGAAGTATGGCTCTTCGGAACTTGAACCACAGATCCTCTCTCCACCTCTCCGAGTGGCATCTCCGGCGTTCTGGTTTCGCACGCTGCTTATTCCTACCTGACAGTCGCTCTACCATGCGTGCAGAATCTTCTCCCACCACTGCATTCTCACCATGTTTCCCCCAGTTCTCTTTCTACCCTCTCCAATTTCCGCTATACACCATCACTGGCTCTTCATAACCTCACATGCCTCTCCATCATCTTGCAGACGACACACAAATAACTTCTCCTTTCCCCCTTCTGCTGACCATGCGAAAATCGCATCTCCATGTCTGAGACATATCTATGGGAGACGGATCACACGCTTCAAGCACTGAACTCTGCTACAAGACGGAGGCTGCTCTTCCTCCCGGGAAGACTCCCGTCCATATTCGCCCATCACGTTGACAACCCATTGGTCCTCCTCCAGAGCGCCAAGAACCTTGGCTATCCTGACAACACCCTGCGTTCTCAACTTAACATCAAGCGGTGCCGTCCTGACTCTCTTAACAAATCGCCAGATTACACCTGCTCACACAGGAATTAGCGCAGCGCAGGTTCTCTAATCCAGCACTTGTCACTCCCGTCTGATCTGAATACTGCAACTCCTTGTTGGCTGCTCCCTGCCTGGTCATATAAACCCCTACACTTCATCCCGAACTCCGCAGCCCTCTAATATCTGTGATCAACCTTCCCAATTCTCTCACGTCACCCCGCTCCTGCCGCTCTCTCCACTGGCTCCAGTTGAACTCGCACCGTATCAAAGACCATGAGGCTGCCTACGAGCGTGAGGACGGCAACCTCCACCTCAGCTCTGATCAGGCCCTAACACCCAAAAACAAGGCACTGCGTTCATCCAACCTCTGGGCTGTACTGCTCCTCCCTCCAGCGTAGGAAGACAGTTACCCGCTCAGCCACGCAAAACTGTTCGCTAGCTCTGCCCCCTCAATGGTTGAACAAACTCCCTTCACGACCCAGGACAGCTAGTCATCACCACCTCCGGAGACACCTGAACCCCCAGCCTTTAAGAAACCTAGCACTAGGATAAAAATCCTTCTGACCCCCACCCCCCCGCCCCCCCCCGTAAATGATTGAGATGCACTATTGTAATGCAGTCCACTGATGTCTAAGTGTGGAACCGCTACCAATTGCTATGCCGCTCTTTGGATAAGAGCTGTCTGTCCTCCTGGACTGGCCTTATCAGACGAGGATATTATACTATCTCTGTCTGTCTATCAATCAATCAGTTGAATACTTCAACTAACCATTGTACCTGGGAGCTWTTTTGCATGTATAGCATGACATGGGCAGGTAACTCTGGTCCTGTAGTACCACAGTCAGGTATTGCCTAAAGTCTGGTGCCAGATTTGCCTGTGCTCTTGCCAACTCCTTGCTGCCATTGTCAAGCCAAACGTGTTTAAGTGTTTTAGCAGAAACAGATTTGCACTCAGGCTAGATAACTTTACCCCTGGCTAAAGATAACAGCTGAGGCCACGTGTGATCCACACAGGGACGTGGAAAATACAGTCACAGGTATGAGAGGACTGGGTTGTATTCGTTAGTGTGCACATTTCAAATCGCAGCAAAGGTTTTAGTGACGGAAAAGGAAAGCAAGCATTTCTTATTGGACAACTCCAGGTAGATCCCTCCGTTGCAGTCGGTTGTCTTCTGTTTCGTACCTAATGAATACAACCCTGATCCGTACGACTTCACTACAGCTCTACATCTCTAACCCCCTCTAATGCAGTTCTAAGGGCTGGGCAAATGCTCTCCCAAACCTCTGCTTTGATCCAAACACGGAGTGTGTGTGTGTAGCCGGGTGGACACGGGATTATGGCCCTATAGATGGCTATAGACTATTTCTGGGCTACTGCCTGGCACGTCATAGGGAAAAGCGCATAAGAAGGCACACACACACCTTTACAATAAAGTTATATCTGACTTACCCTACTCGATGACCACTATTCACCGGGCCACTGTTATCGTGTGAGGGACATAGGAAGGAGTACTGTGTGTGTGTCTGTGTGTGTCTGTGTGTGTGTGCGTGCGTGTGTACAGTAACCCGAACCCACAGGGAAAGCGTTCCAAGGATTCCAGGCCAGTTTGGGGTGGTGTGTGTATGAGCTACGGAATGCCGGTAGAGTCACGTCCCCGTCACACACACACACACACACGCACGCACACACGCACACACACACACACACACAAACTCCTGCTGGCTCCCTCCCTGCTGCCAAGCACATCAACGCAGTGAAAGCACCCACACACACACACACCACCACCCGTTTCCACACACAATTACACACACTCAATAGGGGCCTGATAATTTGGTTCGATTACAGTCATAGACCATATAGATTCACGGAGCATGCCTAACCAATGAAGAGAAGAGCCATATGAAATAGTCCTAAAAAAGTGACATCATCATGTATTGTGGCTCATGTATGGTGTTCTATGGAAAAGATGAGCTCAACCCCAGCTCCAACGCTCTCACCCCAGATCTCAGGCCTGGGTTGGGCTTCCCTGCCTGGGCCTGTTTGAGCAGATCAACCTGCCTAACCCTGGGCCTAGACCACTGAGTCTTGGTTTCTAAATTGTTCATGACGATGGAAATGAGCCAAGCTATACGTGACGAGACATAGGGAGCTATGACCCAGAAAAACTCCTGGCCCTATAGCCCCATGACGTATGCAATCACGAATGTATAATGTCATGTCAAATCCCTCTATTCCCCAGTAGAACTTGGTCAAATACGTAATAAATACGATACTTGAACGTCTTTGAGATGCGCTTGATTTAGCTTGGAATTTGCACTTTAGGGACATTTCATTGGTTCCAATGTACCGGTCAAACTAAATCAAGCACACCAGCTCATATATTTTTATTTGTACTTGTATTTSACTCAGGTCTGTCCCAACCCACAAAACCTCCTATGGCTTATCAGCAGTAAGTTATTAAAGTCCCTGTTTTATTGTCTTTGCTATAGTGAACCACTCACACACACACACTACTCTGACACTAGATAAGATTCAGACTTAAGTATTATAATCATCTCTTCATTTCACTGGAACAACTACAGTTCCAATGTCTTGTTTTGATAGAAGATAAAACTGATCCAAGGCAAAGTGGCTTTCATCCTTGCTGACTATCATCTTTGTGTGTGTGTGTGTGTGTGTGTGTGTGTGTGTGTGTGTGTGTGTGTGTGTGTGTGTGTGTGTGTGTGTGTGTGTGTGTGCATAGGAGATCCTTTTTGTTCCAGGTAAGAACCACTTTCGCGTCCCTTGTGGCATGTAACAGTGTACTAGAGGAACCTGTTCTGACTTCTTTGAAAATTGATGAACGAGTCATGGTGTGTCATTCAGTTTTGTTGATGAGCCGCTCACATTTAATCTGATGGTTTTTAGGTCCAATGCTGACCATTTACAAGTACAATGACATTTTAAAATCCCATTCGTGTTGTCTCGCACGACAAGGCACCAATCTTTTAATGTTTGTAGTGATTCTATCTTGTGGAATAGAAGTTTATATGTGGTCCATAACTTTCCAGAGACATGGACTGTATGGGTCATCTCATACATTTCCGGAACTGCAGCTGTGGCTCCTGGGCACGTCGGCCCCGAGTGGTGCGGTGGCTCTAGAGAACAACTGCATTCAGTGCAAGAAGGGTGTCACTGCAGTACCTGGTTTGAATCCAGGCTGCATCACAATCGGCCGGATTGGAGTCCCATAGGGCGGCGCACAATTGGTCAAGCGTACATCCGGGTTTGGCCGGGGTAGCTGTCATTGTAATTAAGAATTGTTCTTAAACTGAACTTGCCTAGTTGAAATAAGGCAAACTTTTTTTTTAAAATGATTTTATATTGTCCCAGTATCTGGCACACAATTCTCCAAACAAGCTAGTAATTCTCCTCCAAGTCATGCAGAAACTGTCCTTTGATAGTCCTCAACTCCTCTGTGTGTGTGTGTGTTGTGTGTGTGTGTGTGTGTGATGGCTGTGATGTGTTGTAGTGTTAGTAGTGTCGTGTGCCCTTGTGCCGAAAACACGTGGGGGTTCCAGCCCGTGCGCACCCTGGGCCTTAGTTATCTTTGTTTTCTTTATTTTTTAGTTAGGTCAGGGTGTGACATGGGGATGTATGTGTTTTGTATTGTCTATTTTGTATGTTTATGGGGTGTTTAGTCAGGTGTATGTAGGTCTATGGTTGCTAGATTGGTTCTCATTA
>NC_036871.1:14782527-14785543 GCF_002910315.2 Salvelinus sp. IW2-2015 | reverse complement strand
GTGTGGTGTTGTGTGTGTTATAAACACATTATACAGTAGCTGTCACGCCCTGGCTTAGTTATCTTTGTTTTCTTTATATTTTTAGTTAGGTCAGGGTGTGACATAGGGGATGTATGTGTTTTGTATTGTCTAGGGTTTTGTATGTTTATGGGGTTTTGTTCAGTCTAGTGTATGTAGGTCTATGGTTGCTAGATTGGTTCTCAATTAGAGACAGCTGTCTATCGTTGTCTCTGATTGGGAACCATATTTAGGAGCCATATATCATTAGGAGTTCGTGGGTGATTGTCTATGTGTAAGTTGCCAGTGTCTGCACTTATTGTTTGTATAACTTCACGTTCGTCGGTTTATTGTTTTGATTAGTTTGTATAGTGTTCGTTTCGTTTCGTCTTCGTCTGATAATAAAGAAGATGTATTCATTTCAGCTGCGCCTTGGTCTCTTCTCTTCCACGTAACGACGATCGTGACAGAATCACCACCAAAACCGGACCAAGCAGCGTGAACAAGGCAGGCAGCAGCGATCGCAGGACTATGGGAATTGGGAGGAAATATTAGACGGCGGAGGACCTGGGACAACCAGGGGAAAATCGCCGCCCAAGGCAGAGCTGGAGGCAGCGAAAGCAGAGAGGCGCCGGTATGAGGAGCTAGCACGGCAGAGCGGCTGGCAACCCAAACATTTTGGGGGGGGGCTCTCGGGGAGTGTAGCTGGTCAAGTAGGAGACTTGAGCCAGCTCCCGTGCTTACTGTGAGGAGCAGATGGGAACCAGAGCCAGTCGAGGTGGAATTGGAGGTGAGTAAGGGGAGTGAAGCTGAGACTGTGGATGAATTAATGGGGAAATTGGAGGAGAGAGAAATTAGGGATTTGCTGGTGTGGAGCATAAAGCACCGGCATCCGCTTGATGGAGCGTGTGCGAGATTTGATGTCACCTGAGTCAGCTTCAATCGTCGCTGAGGTGCGTGCTAGAGTCTGGTGAAGACTGTGCCAGCACCACGCACCAGGTCCTGTGCGCCTCCCTAGCCCTGCACGTCCTGTGCCAGCTCAGCGACAGCTGCTCCTTGTGGCAGCCCACGCAAGCTCTCCTGTGGCAGCCCCTCGCATCGCCGTGGTGAGTGTTCCCAGCCCAGTACCACCGTGCAATACACGCACAGGCCTATAGTGCGCCTTGAGAGTCCAGTGTGCATTGTTTGCTCCCGACATCGCCTAGTGGTGAGTGTTCCCAGTCCGGTAACCACAGTTGGCACCACGCACCAGCCTACTGTGGCGCTAGCAGGTCGAGTCGGCCGTCTGCCCAGTGCCGCTGCCGCGTCTGCCCAACGCCGCCTGTGCTGCCCGTCTGCAAGCGTCTGAGCTGCCCGTCTGCCAGCGCCGTCTGAGCTGCCCGTCTGCCCAGCGCCAGTCTGAGCTGCCCGTCTGCCCAGCTCCATCGAGCTGCCTGCCTGCCAGCGCCATCTGAGCTGCGCTGTAAGAGACAGCTGTCTATCGTTGTCTCTGATTGGGAACCATATTTAGGCAGCCATATTCATTAGGTAGTTCGTGGGTGATTGTCTATGTGTAAGTTGCCAGTGTCTGCACTTATTGTTTGTATAACTTCACGTTCGTCGGTTTATTGTTTTGATTAGTTTGTATAGTGTTCGTTTCGTTTCGTCTTTGTCTGATAATAAAGAAGATGTATTCATTTCACGCTGCGCCTTGGTCCTCTTCTCTTCCACATTACGACGATCGTGACAGTAGCATTGTTGAATACTTGTTTCTGATTGGCCTGAAGGGCATTCTAGAGCGTGCATTATTTCCTTATAAAACATTATTGGCATTACAAGCTAGGACTGATGGTTTGGTTAGCTAAAGCAAATATGTTTAATAACTACACCAAGACAGACCACAGCCTGTCGTTTCAAATGGGAACAAATGAGTCATAGTGGGCAGAACAAGCAAGGTGGGCAGAGTCAAGCACGAGCTAACGAGATCCTATTGGCACGTTCTAGCACATGTTTGCATATTTCCCTAAGGGAAATACATCTACTCTGTGAAGTGGGCGTGTGCAATAACTCAATTTTGCACTCGTTCTAAACAACGCCATATTTTTTTTTACTTTGGCAGGTTAACGTCTAGAAAACTTAGTCCCCTCTGTTTGTAACAGATTCTAGTTTGGGGAACAGAAAACTGTATTGAGATCAGATGTTCCTTCGATGAGAACATTAGCAGAATGTCGTCCAAAATCCATCTCCTTCCATCTTCTCCCACAAATGTGTTCAATTATAGCCATGGTATGAAAGGGATAATGAAATCTGGGCTCTACTGTATGCGTTCTCTGGAAAATAATGCAAATCCGTGGAAGGTCGGTTCCACTCCGCTAGCGCGTCGGGGAACACACCTTCCACATGGTTCATTATTTTCCATAGAACACATAGCCCCCTCGTCGATTACCCCTTACGGACATGATGGAGAAGTCTTGTGGTTCCAACTGTCCTTTTGTGTCCCATTCAGAGGGACATTCAGAGGGACATATTTGGGGGTTTGTCCCCTCTCCAGTCTCCAGTAGCGTGTATTGGGGAGACAAAGATGAGAGTACAGAGTGAGCTGCGTGCACACACACATATGGACACACACACACACAGTCACACACAGTCACACACACAGTCACACAGTCACAGTCACACACACACAGTCACACACACAATCACGTATGCACGCATGCACACACACAATCACTGCTTGTGCACAAATACTCACGCTCGCTCGCACGCACGCACGCACGCACGCACGCACACACACACAATGGCATTGGCTGGCACCCTGGGCATGCTAGCAGCTTGGAGTCCTTGGACTCAAAAGAGAGGCTCCATCCTTCCCTCCCTGTCTCTCTCTCCCTCCCTGTCTCTCTCTCCCTCCCTGTCTCTCTCTCCCTCCCTGTCTCTCTCTCCCTCCCTGTCTCTCTCGCCCTCCCTGTCTTCTCTCTCTCTCCCTCCCTGTCTCTCTCTTCTCTCCCTCCCTGTATCTCTCTCTCTCTCTCCCTCCCTC
>NC_036871.1:14731242-14782502 GCF_002910315.2 Salvelinus sp. IW2-2015 | reverse complement strand
ACATTTTCCTCTTCTGTCTCATGCCTGCTAAGCCCACTTTCTACCACTCATAAATTCCAAGCCATCTGCCTCTAACCCTAGGACCTCTTTGCCACCTTCTCCTCCCTCCTGAATCCTCCTCCCCCTCCCCCCCCCTCCTCCCTCTCTGCCAGATGACTTGTCAACCATTTGCAGAAAGAAGGTCGACGACATCCGATCCTCGTTGCCCCCTAAGTCAAACGACACCGCTAGCTTTTTTTTGTTTTTTTTTTCGTTCTGCTCACAACGCCCTACCCGTGCTCTGACCTCTTTTCTCCCCTCTCTCTCCAGTATGAAATCTCGCCGTCTTGTGACGGCCGGCCGCCCCCACAACCTGCCCGCCTTGACCCTATCCCGTTCCTCTCTTTCCAGACCATTTCCGGAGGGGGGGGCGACCTTCTCCCTTACCCTCACCTCGCTCATCAACTCAAAAAAAAAAAAAACCCCTGACCGCTGGCTACGTCCCTTCCATCTTCAAGAGACGCAGAGTTGCACGCCCTTCTGAAAAAACCTAACACTCGATCCCTCCGATGTCAACAACTACAGACCAGCCCTATCCCTTCTTTCTTTTCTCTCCAAAACTCTTGAACGTGCCGTCCTGCGCCAAGCTCCCTCCTGCTATCTTCTCCTCAGTAATGACCTTCTTGATCCCAATAAAACAGTCAGGTTTCGAAGACTACTCAAATTCAAACTGAGCACATGCTCTTCTCTGGTATCACGGAGGCGCCTCCGCACTGCTTCTAAAGCTTAAACGTCTACTCTTCTCTGCCTCTCACCTTCTAGACCTATGGGCTGCCTCGATACTGCTGAACCATCAGCATCCTCCTCTCCACCCTCTTCCTCTACGCAGTTGCCGGCATCTCCGGTGCGCGGCCCACGCTTGGATTCCCGTCCTACCTGACAGGGAATCGCCTCCTACCAGGTGGGTGGCCGAGAATCTGTCTCCTACACCACGTGCCTCTCACCACTGGTGTCCCCAGGGCTTCTGCCCTTCTAGGCCTCCCTTTCTCGCTATAACACCAAGTCACTTGGCTCTGTCATAACCTCACATGCGTCTCTCCCTCATCATTGCTATGCAGACGACACACAATTAATCTTCTCCTTTCCCCTTCTGATGACCAGGTGGCCCGACATCGCCATCTCTGCGCATGTCTGGCAGACATATCAGTGTGGATACGCCGAATCACCACCCTCAAGCTGAAGCCTCGGCCAAGACGAGAGCCCTGCTCTTCCTCCGCCGGGAAGGACTGCCCGTTCCATGCATCTCGCCATCCACGGTTGACAACTCCATTGCTGTCCTCCTCCCAGAGCGCCTAAGAACCTTGGCTGTGATCCTGTCGACAACACCCTGTCGCTTCTCAATCTAACATCAAGGCCGGTGGCCCCTTCCTGTAGCCGTTCCGATGCTCACAACATCCGCAGAGTACGACCCTGCACTCACACAGGAAGCGGCCGCAGGTCCTAAATCCAAGCCCACTTGTCACCCCGTCTGGATTACTGCAACTCAGCTGTTGGCTGGGCACCTCCTGCCTGTGCCATTAAACCCCTACAACTCATCCAGACGCCCAGCCCGTCTGCGTGTTCAACCTTCCCAAGTTCTCTCACGTCAACCCCGCTCCTCCGCTCTCCTCCCTGGCTTCCAGCTTGAAGCCTCGCATCCGCTACAAGACCATGCGCTGCCTTGCCTACGAGCTGCTGGAGGGGGGGGGGGGGGGGGGGGGGAGGGGGGGCGGGGGGGGCCGAACGGCACCTCCGCTACCACTTCAGGCTGCTGATCAGGCCCTACACCCAAACAAGGCGCCACTGCGCTTCATCCACCTCTGGCAACTGCTCGCCGCTCCCTACCACTGAGGAAGTACAGTTCCCGCTCAGCCAGTCAAAACTGCTTCGCTGCCTCTGCCCCCTAATGCGCTGCCCGAACAAAACTCCCTCACGACGCCAGGCAGCGGAGTCATATCACCACCTGTCCGGCCAGACACCTGAAACCCACACCTCTTTAAGGAATGACCTAGCGATAGCGATAAAGTATCCTTCTGAACCCCCCCCCCTCCCCCCATTAAAATGCATTTAAGATCCCCACTATTGTAAATGGCTGTTCACTGGATGTCATAATGGTGAATCCCAACCGAATTTGTAAGACGCCTCTGGATAAGAGCGTCTGCCCTACCTAAATGACCTTAAATGCGGTTAAAATGCTGCTTAAATGCTTACTATCTCTGATCTGTCTGCATCAATCAATCAGTCTGAAACTTCAACTAACCATTGCCTACCTGGCGAGCTTTTTTGCATGCTATAGCATGACATTGGGCAGCCCGGTAACTCTGCGTCCTGTAGTACCACAGCTCAGGTATTCCCCTAAAGTCTGGTGCCAGATTGTGCTGTTGCTCTTGCCAACTCCTTGCCCTCCCCATTGTCAAGCCAAACGTGCTTTAAGCTGTTTTAGCAGAAAAACAAGATTTGCACTCAGGCTAGATAACTTTACCCTGCTAAAAGATAACAGCTGAAAGCGTCCACGCGTATCCAACAAGGACGTGCGAAAATAACAGCTCACAGGTATGAGAGGACTGGGTTGCATTTCAGCTTAGTGCCTGCACATTTCAAATCGCAGCAAAGGCTTTTTAGTGACGCGCAAAAGGAAAAGCAAGCCATTTCTTATTGGACAACTCCAGGTAGATCCCTCCGATTGCCAGTCGCCTTGTCTTACTGATTTCGGCTACCTAATGAATAACAACCCTGATCCTTACGACATTCACTACAGCTCTACATCCTCTAACTCCCCTCTAATGCAGCTTCTAAGGGGGGCAAATGCTCTCCACAAACTACTGCCTCTTTCTGCATCCAAACACCGGCGAGTGTGTCTGTGCTGTAGCCGGTTGACACGCGATTATGGCCCATTATAGATGGCCCTATAGACTATTTCCAGCGCGCTACTGCCCTGGCCCACGTCATAGGGAAAAGCCGCCATAAGAAGGCACACACAACCTTTACAATAAAGTTATATGTCTGACTTACCCTACTCGATGCACCACTATTCACCGCCCGCGCCACTGTTATCGTGTAGGCGACATAAGGAAGGAGCTACTTGCTGTGCTGTCTGATGTGGTCTGTGTGTGCTGTGCCGGTGGTGAATGTACAGTAAACCCGAACCCACAGGGAAAGCTGACTTTCCAAGCGATTCCAGGCAGTGTAGGACAGGATGGGAGAGCTGTTGTGGTGATAAGAAGGCAGCTTACAGGAGAGATGTCCCGCAGGCGGAGGAGAGAGAGTAGCAGTCACGTCGCCCCAGGGTATCACACACAGCACGCAAGCACAACACGCCACGCACATCACGCACACGCACACACACAGCAGCGACAAAGCGTGCACGTGACTGGCTTCAGCACTGCCCGCCTGGCCGAAGCACATCAACGCGAGCTGAAAGCACCCACACACAGCGATACACACACCACCCGTTGAGAGAGAGTCCCACGGACGAAGGGTATAGCACACAACTCAATAGCGGCGCACTGAGTAATTTGTTCGCAGAGAGTCAAGGGAGGGATTACAGTCGAAGATAGGACACAGTATAGAATCACGAGCTATGCCAGGAGGAAGACGACTAGAAGAGTCAGAGGGAGAGAGAGAGTCCCAATGAAGCAGAAGAGCCCATATGCAAATAGTCCTAAAAAAGTGACATCATCATGTATTGGCGCTCATGTATAGGAGTGTGTAGATGGCCGAAAAGATGAGACCTCAACCCACAGCTCCAACGCTCTCACCCAGATCTCAGGCCCTGGGTTGGGCTTCCCTGCCTAGCGGACGAACAGTGTGGAGTTGAGCAGAGAATCAAACCTGACCCTTAAGAGAAGAGAGACAGGGAGGAGAAGAGAGAGTCCAGAGAAACGGGACACGGAGCCCTCACATGCGGGCCTAGAACCACTGAGTCGTTGGCTTGTGCTTAGAATTGTTCATGACGCATTGGAAATGAGCCCAAGCGGCTATAACGTGACGAGACATATGGAGCTATGACCCAGAGAAAACTCCTGCGCCCTACTGGCGTGGTGGGGGCGCGGAGCAGCGAGAGTGAGGGGAGGGCGGCGGGGGGGGTGACCGGGGCTGGGGGGAGCCGGGGGGCGGACCATGACCGCATGCAATCACGAATGTTAATGTCATGTCGAAATCCCTCTGATTCGCCCAGCTAGAACGTTGCCGCTCAGAATACGTAATAGAAATACGCATACTTGAACTCTTTGGAGATTCGCTTGAGTTTAGCTGCCGAATTTGCACCTTTAGCGCGAGGGGACTAATCTCATTGCCGTTCCAAGGTGTACCGGTCAAACTAAATAGCAACGCATGGGGCCTCATATATTTTACTTTTGTACTTGCGTGATGGTTCACTCAGCCGTCTTGCTCCAACCACAAAACCTCTATGGCTTATCAGCAGTAAGTTATGAAAGTCCCTGTGTGTATTGGTCTTTGCCGTATAGGTGAACCACTCAACACACACACAACTACTGCTGTACAACTAGATAAGATTCAGACTGGTAAGTATATAATCCATCTCTTCAATTTCACTGGAGAAACTACAGTTCCAATGTACTTGTTTAGTTCAGAAGCAGTAAAAGCTGATTCCAGAGCCCCCAAAGCTGCGCTTTGCGACTCCTTGCTGACTATCTAATCTTTGTGTTGTGTGTTGTGCTGTGGGGCGTATGTGCTTTGTGTGTTGTGTGTGTGTGTGTGTGTGTCCTGTTGTTGGCTGCTGTCTGTGTGGTGGTGCGCTGGTGGGTGTGGGGAGCTGGGGGTGGTGGTGGTTGGGAGGAGGGGTGTGTGGTGTGGAGAAGGGTGGGCGTGCGCATGGTGTAGGGGCGGGGTAGGTGAAGCACGAGGTTAGTACAGCCAAGGGAGGAAGATAGCGGCTTCAGCGCCCTGGCGGACTTAGTTATCGTTTGGGGTCTTTTCTTATTATTGTTTAGTGTAGGTGCAGCGGCGGCGGTGTACAGGTAGGCGGATGTATGTGTTGTTGGGAATGTATTTGCTAGGTGTTGTGTGGAATGAGTTTATGCGGAGGTTTTGTTCAGTCTGAAGGGGATGGAGGTGGTACGGTAGCGTCTAATGGTTGCCTAGATTGGTTCTCAAATAGAGACAGGCCGTGTCTGCATCGTGTGCTCGTCTGAGGTGGGGAACGCATATCTTAGGCCCTCGAGCCATATGAATCATTAGGTAGGTTCGTGGGTGATTGCTCTATGTGCTAAGTTGCCAGTGTGGCTGCACTTATTTTTCGGTATAACTTCAATCGTTCGTCGGGTTGTATTGTTGGGTTGAGTTAGTTGGTGCGCTATATGGTGTTCGTTTCGGTTCGGTCTTGTCGGTCCTGAATTTAATCAAAGAAGATGTATTCATTTCACGCGTGCCGCCTGGTCCTCTCTCTAGGGTCCACGTAACGACGCATCGTGACAGAATCACCCACCAAACCGGACCAAGCAGCGCTTGTAAACAAGGCAGCAGCAACGGGAAGAGTCGGCAAGCGACTAGATGCCGCGGAATTGGGAAGCGGCAAATAGTTAGACGGCGCGGGAGGCACCCTGGGCACAAGCCAGGCGGGAAAATCGCCCGCCCCCAAGCAGAGCTGGCAGGCGGCGCCGACGAAAAGCGCAGAGAGGGCGCGGCCGGCGGCGGGTATTGAGGAGCGTGGTAGCACGGAGAGCGGGGCCTGGGCAACCCCACATTTCTTGCGGGCGGGGCTCCTGCGGGAGGAGGGACTGTACCGTGGCGGTCAAGTAGGAGGACTTGCAGCCAGCTCCCCGTGCTTACCTCGTGAGGAGCCGAAGATGAACCAGAGCCAGTCGAGGTGGAAGATTGGGAGGTGGATCGTAAGGCGGAGTGCAAGCTGAGACTGCTGGCATGAATTAGATGGGCCGAAATGCGGAGCGAAGAGAAATTAGGATTTGCTTGGCTGTGGAGGCATAAAGGAGCACCGCCATCCGCTTGATTGGGAGCGCTGTGGAGAGGTTTATGATGTCACCTGAGCTCAGCTCTCCGGGGAATACTGGCGTCTGATGGGTGCGTGCTAGCAGATCTTGGTGAGACTGTGCCGGAGCCACCACGCACGCAGGCCTCCTGCTGCCTGCGGGCCTCCCATAGCCCCTGCCACGTCGCTGTGCCAGCTGCAGCGCACCAGCTTCGTCCCATGGGGCCAGCCCCCACGCACCAGGACCAGGAGAGAAGACGGTCTGACCTGTGACCGCGACCCGCTGCAGCCACAGAAATGCGAAGCCACGAGTGCCAAGCTGAAGTGTTCCGGACAACCCGGAGAGTAACCACGCAGGCTGCCAATACCACGCCAACCAGGCTATAGTGCGCTCGAGAGCTCCAGTGCTGCCATTTGTTCCTGCTCCCGCACATCGCCCCTAGCTGCGTGAGCTGTTCCCAGTCCAGAGCGTTAACCACCAGTTCCGGACGCACCACGCGGAGCAAGACGGCTACTGTAGCTAAGCAGAAATCTCAGCAGGCTCAGAGCTCGGCCCCGTCTGCCGCGAGTGCCGCCCTGCATGCGGGGCCGTCCTGCCCAACGCCGCTGCTGCTGCCCGCTGCCCAGAGCCGGTCTGAGCTGCCCGTCCTGGCCAGCCGCCCGTCTGAGCTGCCCCGTCTGCCCGGAGCGCCCGTCTGAGCCTGCCCGTACGCCCAGCTCCATCTGAGCCTGCCGCTGCCGCCCAGCCCGCCATCTGAGCTGCCGCGCCGCCTGCGCACAGCGCCATCTGAGCTGCCCGCGCTGGCCCCAGCGCCATCTGAGCTGCGCGGCGCGCGCCCCAGCGTCCATCTGAGCCCCTGTCTGACCCAGCGCCACTGCAGCTGCCTGGGCGACTGCCTGCCCCCAGCCGCCATCTGAGCTGCCAACGCCTGCCCAGCGCCATTCTGAGCGCGCTCGCACTACTGCCCAGCGCGCTGAGCCGCCCGATCTGTCCCGAGCTCAGCAGCCGCCCGTCTGTCCCGCAGCCATTAGAGCGCGTCCGCTCAGTGGGGCCAGAGCCGCCCGACCCAGCGTCAGGAGCCGCCCCACAGTCAAGGAGCTGCCGGCCCCCGCTCAGTCAGCAGCTGCCAGAGCCCGGCCGCAGTTCAGGACTGCCCAGAGCGCCGCCCGACCAGGCAGGAGCTGCCAGAGCCACCGCAGCCACGCCAGTCAGGAGCCGCCCCAGAAGCCGCCCCGCCAGTCAGAGCCGTGCCAGAGTCGTCAGTAGCACATGACCTGCAAGAGCTCGCAGCAGCCATGAGCCTGCCAGAGCTCGTTCAGTCACCATGACCTGCCAGAGCGTCAGTCAGCCATGTGCACCTGCGCCGCCCCCTGGGCCCCCAAGAGCTCGCTCAGTCAGCCATGACCCCCCGCCAGAAAGTCGTCAGTCAGCCATGAGCCTGCCAGAAGTCGTCAGTCAGCCAATGAGCCTGCCAAGCCGTGCAGTCAGCCATGACCTGCCCAGAGCCGCTCAGTCAGCCGGAATGACCTGCCAGAGCCGTCAGTCAGCCGGGGATGACACTGGCCAAGGCCCCGCCAGTCAGTCGGATGCAGCTAGCCCTTCTTTTTTTTTTTTTTGAAGTCATGAGCCTGCCCTTCAGTAAACATGAGCTACCACTCAGTCCGGAGCTACCCCTCAGTCCGGAGCTGCCCTTTTCAGTCCGGAGCCCTGCGCTATTCAGTCCGGAGCCTGCCTTTCAGTCCGGCAGCTGCCCCTTTCAGTCCGGAGCTACCCTCAGTCCGCGACGCGGAAAAAAGGAAGGAGAGGAGAGCGAGGGGGATCGAGTGAGGATAGGGAAGAGGGAGAAAAGGGATAGGAGAACAGGATCCCCTTCAGTCCGGAGCTTGCCCCCTCCAGTCCGGAGCTGCCCCCTCAGTCCGAGCTGCGGACAACTCAGTCCGCCCGAGCTGCCCCTCAGTCGGAGCTGCCCCTCCAGTCAGAGGCAACCCCCTCAGTCCGATTCTGCCCCTCAGTCCAGAGGCACCCCTCCGTCCAGTGGCCCGCCTCTCTAAGAATGGTCTTCAGTCCGGCCGGACCCGCTGCGAGGCTATCCCACTCCAGAGGCGACCTACCAAAGCGCGCCGTAATGACATATGGTGGAGTGGGGATCTACGTCCCCGCACGAGCCGCCCCGCCCTTTAAGAAGGACCACCCGGATCTCCCCTTCTGTGTACAGCGTTTTGCGGCCGGAGTCCGCACCTTTGGGGGGGGGTACTGTCACGCCCCTGGCCTTTACGCCAGGGGTGGGGTTTTAGGTATCTTGTCATTTATTATTTTTAGTTAGGTCAGGGCCTGTGACATAGGGGGATGTATGTGCTTTCTGTATTGTCTAGGCGGCTGTATGTTATGGGTTTGTTCAGCTCTAGTGCCTATGTAGTCTATTGCTTGCCTAGATTTGCGTTCTCAATTAGAGACAGCCGGTCATATCGGTGTGTCTCTGAATTGGGAACCATATTTTAGGCAGCCCAGGGTACTTCATTAGTAGCTTCGTGCGGTGAGTTGTCTATGTGTAAGTTGCCAGCTGTCTGCACTTATTGTTGGAATAAATAACTTGCGACGTTATACGTCGAAGTTTAATGTTTGAGGATTAGCTTTGATATATGTTCGTTCGATTGTCACGTCTTTGTCTGCATGAGACTGAAGAGAACAGAAGAGGGAGAGTGATATGTCAGTATCAGGAGTCAGCAAGCGAGTGCAGTACACCTTTTGGCTCCGATCTGGTACTCCGTAGAGATCGTTATGGGAGATTATGAGTGTGTTCATGGTGAGAGAAAGTACTTCTGTGCGCACATTACGCGATCGGTGACAGTAAGCATTGCTTGAATATTGTTTCTGATTGGCCTGACGGCGCAATTTCTAGAGCGTGCATTATTTCCTTATAAAACATTATTGCGCATAACAAGCTAGGACTGAATGGTTTGGTTAGCTAAAGCAAATATGTTTCAATAACTACACCAAGACAGACCACAGTGCCTGTCGTATCAAAAATGGGAACAAATGAGTCATAGTGGCAGAACAAGCAAGAACGAAGAAAAAAATGAAGGTGCGACAGCAGGAGGGTGTAGAGACCGGGTGGGGAGCAGTCAAAGGCACGGAGGGAGGGAGAGGATGGGCGTAGAACGAAGAGCATGGTGCCATATGAGCACTGTTCTAGCACGAGAGATGGACGAGTGTTGCGAGGGGAGCAGACGGAGACAGGTATGAGGTTCCCTAAAGGGGAGAAGATACATCTAGCTCTGTGAGGAAGAGAGAGTATAGGAGGAAGGCATGGAGCGCTGTCTCTTGCTGCTAGTCCAAGACGTGCCAAGCTCAGCCTAGCCATTATACCCAGGTGACCGCAACACAATTGTTGTCTTGGATGCGTAGCGGCTTTTGCTGCACTCGTTAAACAAACGCACCATAGTGCTTGTTGTCTTGCCTTAATACTTTATGCGAGGTTACTGTCTAGAAAACTTAGTCCCCTCCCTGTTTGAGCTGCTAGTTACGAGAGGTAATATTGTTCACAATTGCCTCCTCGGCGAGATATCGAAGGTCTGAAACTGTAGTTGAATCAGATGTTCGCCTTGTCGATTTGAGGTTCTGAACAATATAGCAGAATGTATGCCGGTCCTGAAAAATCCATCTCCTATACTCGCGCTTGATCTCCCTTGATCGTAGATATGATGTTCCAATTATACAGTTGAGTATGACATGCTGGATAATGATAATGTGCTTGGTAGCTCGTGTCCTCTACTGTGTTCATGCTGAGTTCCTCTGTTTGGTGACTGTTGGTGTGGACTAGTGTCAAAATTGTGAATCTCAAATGCCTGTGGGCTGTGTGCTGTGTCCATATGGTGTGTACGCAGCTCAACCTCTGTACTCTCATCATTTGTCTCCCAATACACGACTACTGGAACTGGAGAGAGGAAGACCATGAACCTTCCCCCAAATATGGCGTGCTCTCTCTGACCACATGTCCCTCTTCCTGCCGCAATGGTAGACGACACGAAAAGGACACTGTCGTGAACCAGGCAAAACAGACACTTCCTTTCCCATCCACCATGAGCTCGTCTTCACAGATATACAGGTATTATTCCATAGTAGAACACATAGCCCCTCTCATTACGACCGTCCGACGGCAGGGCAGGCGCTATGTTTCTATGGAACTGATAATTAATGAATCCCATTTCGAATTACCCCTATGCGACATGAATTGTTGGAGAGGAAATTAGTCTTTTATTCATGGAAGTGGTCTCTCGGGTTTGTTTCAACAAAGTCTTGTCCTTTTTGTTTACCCATTCAGTAGCGCGGAGCCTCTCACATAGCTGGACACTTTGCAGTCTGAGGGGAACTTGATAATTTGGTGTCGGGTTTTATTTCCTGTTCTCCCCACGCCTCAGTGCCACGTTCAATACCTTAGCGTCCTCCCAAGGGCGTATAAGCTTAAGCGTGTTTAGGGATGGGCGGATACAAAGGCTCTAAAATGACGATTAGACGGGAATAGCTGCCAGTCGGAACCGAGCCTACAGCCTACACGTCCCTGCTACACCTCCTCAGCCTGCTGTGCGATTTTCGTGCAAACTTTATTTACATCATCCCAAACATATGGACTACACCACGGAACGCAAATCACCACAGTCACACAACGATAGAGCCCACACGGATCTACTTATCTCTATACCATGTATAATGAAGGAACTGATAGCGCAGCTAGTGTGAGGCAGTGAGAGAAAGTCAACACAAGTCAGAAGAGAGACATGAACGATGTCCAGATAGGTCACGAGCAACACACACAGTCACACACACAGATCACACGTAAATGGCACGCATGCACACACACAATCACTGCTTGTGCACAAATACTCACGCTCGCTCGCACGCACGCACGCACGCACGCACGCACACACACACAATGGCATTGGCTGGCACCCTGGGCATGCTAGCAGCTTGGAGTCCTTGGACTCAAAAGAGAGGCTCCATCCTTCCCTCCTGTCTTCTCTCTCCTCCCTCTCCTGTCTCTCTCTCCCTCCCTGTCTCTCTCTCCCCTCCCTGTCTCTCTCGCCCTCCCTGTCTCTCTCCTCCCTGTCCTCTCTCCCTCCCTCTCTCTCTCTCCTCTCCCTCCCTGTCTCTCTCTCTCCCCTCCCTGTATCTCTCTTCTTCTCCCTCCTCCCTCTCTCTCTCCCTCCCTGGTCTCTACTCTCCCTCCCTGTCTCTCTCTCCTCTCCCCTGTCTCTCTTCTCCCTCCCTGTCTCTCTCTCCCTCCACACCCTGACTCTCTCTCTCCCTCACTCCCTGTACTCTCTTCTCTCCTCCCTGCTCTCTCTCTCCCTTCCTCTGACTCTCTCTCTCCCTCCCTACTCTCTCCTCCCCTCCCTGCACTCTTCTCTCTCCCCCTGACTCTCTCTCTCCCTCCCTGACTCTCTCTCTCTGCCTCTCTTCCACGCTCCCTCCCTCTGTTACTCCCTCCCAGCCCTCCTCACTAGTTTGAAGCCTTGCCAATGAGAACAGTGTGAAACATTGTGAATACATCTCAGTCCCATGTAAAATGTTCTAGTAAAATATATATCATTGACGGTCCATTAAATACTGTTGATTACATTTCCTGAGCACATCTAACTAACTTTGCATACTGCTCAACGGAACGCTACAACATTCTCCATACAGGTTCTATACAGGGAGATACAAGTCATCACATTATACAAGCTTGTAGATTAATTTATTACCAAGAGTCAACACGCTCAGACAAATCATGCAGACATACTGCACATAGTCAAATTTACAGACTGACAAACACTATGGGAACCCACAAACACTATGGGAACCCACAAACACACACAAACACTATGGGAAACCGCACAAACTTAACATAAAAACGTAATATAAAAATGGTTTGCTTACACAAACATTAAAACATCAGAAACCACCCCACACACACATGTGCAGGTCCTGTGTATAAACACACACACACACACACACACACACACACACACACACACACACACACACACACACACACACACACACACATACACACACACACGGTGCATACATTCCATTGTCTCTCCTCTCTTTCGCCCATGGCCAACGACAGTCCACTCCGCTGACACACACACACACACACTGAGAAAGAGTGTTGTCAGTGAGCAGTGTAGGTCATGGTGGGGTCCTAGCCAACAGCTAAGGGTTATGGGAAAGGGATAGGCCGCTGGCTCTGAGGATAACTGGAAAGGAAAGTGGGATGGAAGGAGGGGAGGAAGGAGAGAGGAACGGAGATAGGGGGTGGAGAGGCAGAAGTGTTACGTTAGGATGAGGTTGACAACGTTGGGATGAGGGGTGATGCAAGGATGAAAGGTGAGGGCGAGGTTAGGCAGGGTGAGATCTAGGAAGTGTGGAGGGTTGGAGGGGTTCGGGGGGAGAGTATGTCCTAGACTTTTGTCTGAGACGGGGCTGTGTGTGGGGCTCTGCCAAACAATGAGAGAATGGTCTCATCGACTCACTGAATGACAGACTGACTGGTGTCGCAAGTTACATGACGATTAACATGACAATGACTGATCCCACTGTGTATAAGATACTTCATCTACAATTTAGTCATTTAGCAGACAGTGACGTGTCCAGGGGGAAATGTTATTGCCCCCCCCCCCCCTCAAGTTAGTTTTGATCAAGACGCACACCAACAGCAAGATTCGTAAATCTCACCGGAGAAAGCATTCGAGCAAGGCAAACAGCGCCCCTCTGTCTTAGTATGTTGAGTCCATGTATCTGATGCTGTCTGGCCAAAAATATTACCACATGTCATTATTMTTTTTGGCCAGACAGCATCAGATACATGGGCTACAGATAGTAAGACAGAGGGGCGCTGTTTGCTGGTGAAACAGATTGAAACACTGATAGACACGAATGAGAAATCATTTTATATGTTTGTTTCTTTTTTTAAATGTTACAATTTTGGGGGAAGCCTGGCTTCCCTTGGCATCCATGTACGCACACGCCACTTCTTGGCTGAATGCCATGACACTGATGGTGTTTGTAATAGATGCCCTTTTCCATTCAAATGGTGGGGGCACAATGCGCAGCGAACCTACTTAGCCTACGTTTTGAAGTGATTCTTTGGACGATCAGATGAAAACGTGACCGCCTGGGTTCATGACACATTGAAAAGTCAAACATTTGTACAGTTAAATGACAGGTCATTACTATAAAAAGCGTAGGAGGTCTCGTAAATAAAATAGAGACCCCCCTCCGAACGTCGCGGTACAATTCGCATTCTGGATGGCACTTTCATGTGAATTTACTTCTGTATGCTAATACCCTTATATAAAATCCTGGTACCAGACCTAAGCTGAAGCAGTTCACACTCTGAACCATCAGAATTATATTGAAAAATCCACCGTCGATTACGGTTCAAAATGTTATTGTCCCCCTAAACTGGGTCTGTCCTCCACCTTGGCCGCCCCATTCAAAACGCTCTGGACACGTCACTGTTAGCAGACACTCTTATCCAGAGTAACTTACAGTAAGTGCATTCAACTAAGGTAGGTAAGACAACCACATATGGGGAGACGGAGAGTAGGAGAGGGGTTAAAAGCAGGGGGAGGATAAGGGAGGAGGATAACGGAGGGGGAACAAAAGAAGGGGCGAGGAGAGAGTTCACTATGGGGCAGTCCCAAAAATCACACACACTGCAGACAGCCTGACTGTGTCTCTGGGTGGACAGACAGACAGACATGGTAGTTCGTCTCAGAACAGGCTTCTGGTCAGAGCTGGTATGAAAGGGAATTTCACTGCCAAGACGCAAGCCTCAGCCACACACACTCTGGCGAGGTTCCCCCTTAATATATCTGACTGTCAGTCCCTCAGTCGTCACCACAACCCCCCCTCCCCACTCTCTCTCTATCACTCTCTCAATGTCCCTCTCTCTCTCTGTCTCTCTCTTCTCCCTCTTTCTCTCAACCTCTCTCACCCTCTCAACCTCTTCTCTTCCCCGTCTCTATCTCTTCCCCTTCTCAACCTCTCTCTCCTTCCCTCTCACTACAACCTCTCTCTTCTACACCTTACTACCTCTTCCTCTTCAACTCTCTCTCCCTTTCAACCTCTCTCTCCTCTTCCTGTCTCTCTCTTCTCTCCCTTTCAACCTCTCGCTCCCCTCTCAAACCTCTCCTCCCTCTCCCCGTCTGCGTCTCTCCACCTCTCTCTTTCTCTCTCCTTCTCTTTTCTCCCACCCTAAACAACTGTCTCTCTCTTTCTCTCTCTCTCCGTCACCACAAAGCAAGCCAGGCCTGCAGTTGCCTCTCCTCCACAGGTCGAACCCACATGTTGAGTGAGTGAAGGCACTGTTGGTGACACAGACTGTTTGGGTTTACAGTAATATGTAGGCCTATCTGTTCTGTGAGTGTTGATACATATGGATCTATCTGTTACTGTGTGTGTGTGTGTGTGTGTGTGTGTGTGTGTGTGTGTGTGTGTGTGTGTGTGTGTGTGTTAAATCAATGTTGTTTTCAATGGAACCAATTGACGTCTGTGCCCAGTGGGAAGGAGAAAGGGGTGACGCCTTCACCCAGTACAGAGTGCAGCCCTCTCTGCCTCTCCCCGCGATTCTGACATCAGGATTCCAGATGTGAGGATGATAAACAAACAGAGTGCCATAACCTTCCAGTTATGTGAGGCATTCAGAAGCACTACAGATTCATTGTCCTCCTCCACATGGTTTAGGAATCAGCTCTGAGATATCTCACCTCTCGCTGGCCTTACTGTACCACACACACAAATACACATACACACACACGCACGCACAAATCCCCTCTCTTGGAGAACATGGCTTGGATGTCTCTCTCTCTCTCTCTCATAAAGTATACAACAAGAAAGTAGAAAAAAAGATMGTGTACTCAAACTAACTCACACAGACCATGCCAGATGCTGTGTTTGGATTTCTGGATGACAGAGAGAGTGGTCGGACTGACAACCCTTGTTATCCTGAGTGAAAGTGCTGGTGTTGAACGTGACACATTTAAAAAAAAAATACAAAAACAATTGAAAATACATTCTTCAAACAGTAAGTACATGTTGGTGTTGTTGATGTTGATGATAATAATGACGATGAGGATGAATAATGTCATGATACTAGTGATAAGAATAAAATGTATGTGTACAGATGTAGGATCTTCATTTGAGCCAGTTTGCTACAGCAGGAAAATAATCCTGCAGCAACAGGACATGTGAATTATTATGTGGATTATAATTAATGGACATTTTTGTAGGAGTTCATATATTTTTCGTTTTATAACTGGAAATTACAAACATCAGAAGCCTTTTTAAACCTCAGAATGCACTACAAATATTACATGTCCTGCAAATTAAGATCCTACATCTGTACAATCTATTTGGAGTCTATCTGCTTTGTACATTCTCCCTTTCTGGAGTGTGGTGTGAAACATTCACATCTATGTCATTTTATTAGTCCATTGGGACATTATCACACCCATATGCACACGCACGCACGCACGCACGCACGCACGCACGCACGCACACACGCACACACGCACACACGCACACACACACACACACACACACACACACACACAAATACTGTATGTATGTGAATGAATAGGTGTCCCAGCTGTTGTACTGCATTTGGAGAGTATAGAGTGATATGGGACAGTGTGTGTTATTTTCCTGCTGCTTTCTGGGAATGCACCATACCCACAGATCCTCTGTGAGACCCGCCCCTCTCCAGGAAATACAACTCTACTAGGACAGTGTACCTTTCCTACTGCAACACCATTCCTACTGCAGCACCATTCCTAATGCAGCACCATTCCTACTGCAGCACCTTTCCTACTGCAGCACCATTCCTACTGCAGCACCATTCCTACTGCAGCACCATTCCTACTGCAGCACCATTCCAATTGCAGCACCTTTTCCTACTGCAGGCACCATTCCTACTGCAGCACCTCCTTACCTGCAGCAACCATTCTACGCAGGGCACATTCCTACTGCAACACCATTCCTACTAAGACCATTTCCTACTGCAACACCATTCCTACTGCAAACACCATCCTACTGCAACATTCATCCTACTGAAACACCATTCCTACTGCAACACCATTCCTACTGAAGCACCCAATCCTACGCAACACCCATTCCTACTGCAAACACCATTCCTACTGCAGTACCATTCCTTACTGCCAACACCATTCTCCAGGAATATAGAAAGTGGAAGCATTTTACTGTTAAGCTCCCACATTATAAGGCAAAGGGGGCCAAGGAGTTATACCTACTGAGGATTCGTGCATTTGTTTGGACATGTAACACCATCCTGGCCTCTTTTCTAAATCTGGACTCCTCTTCTCCCCTTCCTCTACTTCACTCCTCTCCACTTCCCATCCACCTCTTTCCTATCCTCTCCTCTCTCAATATTTCCTCCTCCCTTCCCCCTTCGCCTCCCTCCGCTCTCCTACCTCTCCTCTCCTATCTTCCTTATCCTATCCGTCTCCTATCCCTCTCCTATCCTCTCCTCCTTTTTGTCAGGGTAGGCTAGGACCATTCCAGGCAGGGTAGATGGCAGGCTAACAAGAGTCTGACAAGTGAGTACACGGCCTCAGGGGTACTCCAGTATTCTCCCATCAGCCTCATAGGAGGGTCTTTGTTCTACCCTTCAGGGGTTTGTTGAGGCCCCACGTGCCAGGGGCTGTTGCCTTCCACTCGCGGGCGTGCTCCCGAGACAGATGGGGCCGTTTATCTCTGCCAACGGCCTCCCTGCCCCCCGGGCCCTCTCTTCATCCACACTGCTACGCATACCCCGACCAGGGGCACAGGGGCGGAGCAGACGGGCACAAGGGGCGAGAGAGGGGCACGGGGTGAGAGAGGGGCACAGGGGTGAGAGAGGGGCACCAGGGTGAGAGAGGGGCACAGGGTGAGAGAGGGCAACAGGGTGAAGAGAGGGGCACAGGGGCGAGAGAGGGGCACAGGGTGGAGGAGGGGCACAGGGGCGAAGAGAGGGCCACGTGCAACCCCCTTTTTCATCCCTGTCCTGTTGCTCTCTCTCACACACACACACACACACACCACACACAACACACCACACACACAACACAACACACGAGAGGTGCTGACTGTAGAAGATGTTGATTAACAGTTGGCTACCATGGGGTGAGCCGTGCCGACTCAATTTCACACATTTTCAACTAAAATATAGTGGCTCACTGAACCAAAGGATACGTCCTGTAATCTCACAAAGACTCTCATCTTTTCGCTCTGTTACTCGTCTTTCTCAACAAAACACACACGCATGCACACCATACCAACACACACCACCAGGACTGCTGAAGAGTGCCCGCTGGGCCTGGACAAAGGTCAGATTGAACCATGTTACTTCTTCAAATGTCAGGGATGAAACCATGTCTTCATCAGAGAACATGTCTCAGGGATGAACCATGTCTTCTCCAAAGTGTGTCCAGCTTCTCCAAATTAATGAACCATGTCTTCTCAAAGTGTCAGATGAACCATGTCTTCTCCAAAGTGTCAGATGAACCATGTTCTTTCTCAAAGTGTCAGATGAACCATTGTCTTCTCAAAGTGTCAGATGAACCATATTCTTCTCAAAGTGCCAGGATAGACCATGTCTCTGCAAAAGTGTAAGCTATGAACCATTCTTCTCAAAGTGGTCGATGAAACCATGTCTTCTCAAAGTGTCAGATGAACCATGTCTTCTTCAAAGTGTCCAGTGAGACCATGTCTTCTCAAAGATGTCGTGCAGACAATGAACCATGTCTTCTCAAAACGGTCTGCTCCTGTAGCATATGAACCATGTCTTCTCAAGTGTCAGATGAACCATGGTCTAAGTCAGATGAACCATGTCTTCTCAAAGTGTCAGATGAAACCATGTCTTTCTCAAAGAGATGTCAGTCATGAACCATGTCTTCTCAAAGTGTCAGATGAACCATGTCTTACTCAAAAGTGTCATCGATAGAAACCATTGTCTTCTCCAAAGTGTCAGATGAACCATGTCTTCTCAAAGTGTCAGATTGAACCATGTCTTCTCAAAGTGTCAGATGAACCATGTCTTCTCAATCAGGAAACAGTGTCAGGAATGAACCATGTCTTCTCAAAGTGTCATGAACCATGTCTTCTCAAAGGTCGGATGAACCATGTCTCTCAAATGTCAGCATGAACCATGTCTTCTCTCAAAGGTTCAGATGAAACCATGTCTTCTCAAAGTGTCAGATGAACCATGTCTTCTCAAAGTGTCAGATGAACCATGTCTTCTCAAAGTGTCGGATGAACCATGTCTTCTCAAAGTGTCGGATGAACCATGTCTTCTCAAAGTGTTGGATGAACCATGTCTTCTCAAAGCTGAGGGATGATTTCATTTGTTTAGCCTGGTGTTGTGTTCCAGCACTCTATGTGCCTCCTCTCCACCTCTCTCTTCTCCTCTCCTCCTCTCTACCCCTCTCTTCTCCTCTCTACCCCTCTCTTCTCCTCTCTACCCCTCTCTTCTCCTCTCATATGTTCGTGGTAACAGAGAACACCAGGGTTGTTTTCACTGAGAGACATGCTGTGTCAGAATGCTTGACATGATGAATGTGTGGTCTCTCTAAGAGCCAATGATACATTTTTAAGTGCATAAAGTCAGGAACTGGGCCTCTTTTCTCTGTCTCTCTCTCTGTCTCTCTGTCTCTCTGCCTCTCTCTCTCCCTCCCTCTCTTTGTCATTCTCTCTCTCTCTCTCTCTTTTGGTCTCTCTCAGTGCCAGAGAAGAAAAAAAGAGAGAAAAGAAGGGGAGAGTGGAGAAGGGGAGAGTAGAGACAAAAAATAAGAGTTCCTTTCATCAGAAGCACAGTGCCCTCTACTCCCACAATCCCCATGGGACAGACTAAGAGACAAGCAGTATGGACGACGAGGCCAAACTAAAACAATAGCATAGCAAGGACAAACACTATCAGATGGATGGCCAGGGTTGTCTGTCTGTGTGTGTGTGTGTGTGTGTGTGTGTGTGTGTGTGTGTGTGTACCATGGTAACTGAAGCCAGGCAGGGGCCACCGCAGGCCCCAGTGTTGTCATAATTGCATAGGGAAGAGAACGTTCTAGAAACGCTTATGAAGCCCTTCCAGAGATGGAATAAGTTACAGATCAGCGTTTGCTCATACACACACACGTATGTACACTCTCTCACACAAATGCATACACACGTGCAAAGACACACATGGCAGTGGTTTAATGTCCAGGTGATGAGTGGATCCCACACAGCCACGTACAGGAAGATCAGCACCAAACAAACAGCTCATAAATTAAGAACGAGAGAGAGAAAGAGAGACAGACAGACAGACAGACAGACAGACAGACAGACAGACAGACAGACAGACAGACAGACAGACAGACAGACAGACAGACAGACAGACAGACAGACAGACAGACAGACGAGCGGGATAACAGACAGACCAACAGGACAGACAAGACAGACAGACAGACAGACAGACAGACAGACAGACAGACAGACAGACAGACAGACAGACAGACAGACAGACAGACAGACAGACAGACAGACAGACAGACAAAAAGCAAGCCAGTGCTATCCTTTCGTCCAACAGGGAAAGATGTTCCTTATGACTTCCACATTCCCTCGCTAATCAACAACAGCCTCATAATACCACACACAGGCTTATTACACCAACACACAACACACACTCTACCAGCAGACCCAGTAGAGTAGGGCAGCGTATGAGCTTCTAAACAACACTGATGGTCATCTTCCCTGTCTTACCTCTTCGACCCCCTCTCTCTAACCCCCCCCCCCCCCCCTCCGGCCTTTTTTCTCCTCCAGTCGTATCTCTCCAGATAACAGATAGCCCTCTCCACCACGTCGTCTCACACATCACCTATACTCCTTTATCCTCCTCTCTCACCCCCATCCCTCTTTCCTTCTCTCAGTCTTACCTCTCCACCACGTCGTCTCCGCTCCAGCAGGTAAAGTCGGTCCACCACCATCTCTCCCTCACACAGCATCTCTGGAAGCACTGCAAAGAATGACTTATAGCGCTGGATGTAGCTCAGAAACTCCCTGAGAGGAAAGAGAGGATGGAGAGAACAGAAAGGACGGAAGAGCGACAGAATAGAGAAAGGATGGATAGAGAGGTGGGAAAGAGGACAGAGGACAGAGGGGTGAGAGTCAGGGTACAGACTCTATGTTATAAGAAACACAGCATACTGTAACGTCTATGGTTACCACCCACTACATATGATATGTAATCATGATATGAATGTGTTAATAGAATGACAGGTGCATAGACAGAACCTAAAGGAATACTGTCGAACCTAAAGAATATAGTTCCCATAGATCTTTAAACACATTGAAAATAATATATATGCTGTAGTGACTGGTGGCCAAACAAGAGAATAATTCTGATCAGGCACCTGTTACGGCCACCCAAGAGACAGGGACTCCAATAGGAGGGGTCATGTGAGGTCACATGCTGTTAGGACCCCATCAGTCAGGGGCTGTCATGATGATAGTATCAGAGCCCCCGTTAGGGGTGGGCCGCGAATGGGATCCTAATGAATGACGAGGGATTATGAAGGGTTAAACCATATCATTAATCACCTGTCACTAGCCAGATAGACAGACAGACACACACATATGTTGAGAGACATCATAGCCTGATCCAATACTGATGACAACATAGTGCTGT
This sequence comes from Salvelinus sp. IW2-2015, assembly GCF_002910315.2. Classification (NCBI taxonomy): domain Eukaryota; kingdom Metazoa; phylum Chordata; class Actinopteri; order Salmoniformes; family Salmonidae; genus Salvelinus; species Salvelinus sp. IW2-2015. The sequence continues at coordinate 14,761,835 of NC_036871.1, read as the reverse complement.
CACACACAGAGAGAAGAGAGAGAGATGAGAGAGAGAGAGAGAGAGAGAGAGGAGAGAGATGAGAGAGAGAGAGAGAGAGAGAGAGAGAGAAAGAGAGAGAGAGAGACAGAGACAGAGACACAAGAACAGAGACAGAGACAGAGACAGAGACAGAGAGAGAGAGAGAGAGAGAGAGAGATAGAAACAGAGGGCACAGACAGAAAGACACACGGACAAAGACAAAGACAGACATACATATGTGGAGACTGAGAAGCAGAGACAGAGGAAAGGTAGTTGTCATTCACCGGGTGGGTGGGTGTTTGTCATGCTTACCTAGAGATTTTTTTCAGACTTCTAGGTTATCGTTCTTGGAGGGTTTTCAGGGGGAATGAACTGAGGATGGAAGAGTCCGGGGGAGGGGGGGGCGGGGATGACACAAGCGGAAAGGTGCAGGGGAGAGAAAAACAAAGAAAACGGAGGAGGGACAAATGAGGGCCAGACAAAAAACAAGGAGGGGAGGGGAGAGGAAGACATAGTCAGTTTACGACCCTGGATAAGGGTGAGTCATGCACATGCAGATGTCAGAGGTCAGGGTGGGAAACACGCCCAAAAAACCCACCAAAACACACCCCCCTCCCACACACCCCGCACAGTAGGTGAGGACACTCATTTGTTGTCCCACGTGACAATGTTTAAAACAGCTATTGAAAGTCATACAAAGTCATACAGCCTATTGAAAGTGAAGCAATTCAATTTCAAATTGAGAATACAACACAACTGTATGTGTGTACTACCCCTTTTTCACAAAGTAAATTGAATTGTTGTCTGGAAATTTGGTTGTTGTCTGGAAATTAGATTACTGTCTGGAAATTAGATTGGTGTCCTGGAAATTAGATTGTTGTCTGGAAATTAGAATTACTGTCTGGAAATTAGGATTGTTGTCTGGAAATCAGATTGTTGTCTGGAAATAGATTGTTGTCTGGAAATTAGATTGTTGTCTGGAAAATTGATTGTTGTCTGGAAATCAGATTGTTGTCTGGAATTAGATTACTGTCTGGAAATTAGATTGTTGTCTGGAAATTAGTATTGTTGTCTGGAAATCAGATTGTTGTCTGGCAATTAGATTGTTTGTCTGGAAATCAGATTGTTGTCTGGAAATCAGATTGTTGTCTGGAAATTAGATTACTGTCTGGAAATTAGATTACTGTCTGGAAATTAGATTGTTGTTCTTGAAATTCAGATTGTTGTCTGGAAAATCAGATTGTTGTCTGGAAAATTAGAATTGTTGTCTGGAAATCAGATTGTTGTCTGGAAATTAGTTGTCTGGAAATTAGATTGTTGTCTGGAAATTAGATTGTTGTCTGGAAATTAGATTGTTTTCTGGAATTAGATTGTTGTCTGAAATGAAAAATGTCCTTTAATTTTCAACCAAGGAACTTATCCCATTCGACAAAACAAATATATTAAACTTAACTGGAAACAAAGTTAAAGTCATAAAATGAGTGGTCCACTCCTCTCTACTCCATTCTGTGTTATATAAATTACAATTAAAACTACATATATTTATGTCATATTCCATTTTCCCTTGTTATTCCACTATATCATTATTCCTTTCCATTCCCTGCCAGTGGCTACTGGCCCTTGTGCCTCTGCCAGTGTAAACTGCTTGTGTTGATGAGGGATACTGCCCACTGGGCTGTGGGTAGGCTGGCAGAGGGCTGGGTGCTGGATACTGTTAGGCATGGAGCAGGGTGGCAGCGCCAGGCAGACCGTCAGCTACGACTGGACCACAAATACCTGTCACGCCCTGGCCATAAGAGGCTTTTATTCTCTTTTTGGTTAGGCCAGGGTGTGACTAGGGTGGGCATTCTAGTTTCTTTATCTTCTATGTTTTTCTGTTTTCATGTTTTTGCTGGGTATGGTTTCCAATCAAGGGAACAGCTGTCCTATCGTTGTCTCTGATTGGAAATCATACTTAGGCAGCCTGTTTTTCCACCTTTAGTTGTGGGTAGTTGGATCTGTGTAGTGGCCCTTATCCCCTAAGTCAGCTTCACGTTCGTTTTGTTGTTTTTGTTGGTGACATTCATAAATAAAAAGGAAAATGTACCACGCTTCGCACCTTGGTCGGGTCATTTCCCCTGACGACGGTTGTGACAAATACTGGGTTCTGCATGGTCAAGTGAGTGAGTGAGTGATGAGTGAGTGAGTATGGTGAGTGAGTGAGTGACTGATTGATGGTGAGTGAGGCTGTGAGTGAGGTGAGTGAGTGAGGAGTGAGTGAGTGAGTGAGTGAGTGAGTGAGTGAGTGTGCCTTAATGCCTAATATGTGACTGTGTGACTGTGTGTCTGTGTGTGCCTATGTCTATGCCTATGTGATAGCACTGAGGTGGGCAGCTGATCTGAGCTGGGGCTATGGTAGTCTGGGTAAACAGGAAGCGGTCTGTCAGTATTAATCTTCCCCCCTCCCTGTGGGCACTGCCCTGCCAGCTGCTGTGGGCACCGGGTGCCTCAAAGGACGAGGTAGAGGGGGAATCGGACCGTGTGAGAGGAGTGTGTAACACACAGTATGTCTGTGTGAGTGTGTGTGTGGCAGAATCACTATACTATATGTACTGTATAGATGAATAAATTGTCATTTAAGATCGAGCCAAGAATCTCAAAGTCCATAATTCCCTTGGCTATCACATGCTGTAAATTTTTTTAACGTTTATTTATGACGGTCACATGATGTTCATCTGTCACCAGACTTAGATCAAGTACCTATCGTTTTCCTTTCAAAAACATTAGATGTGCTTGATTTAACGTGCACAGCTCCGCCATCCCAGCACACTGGGTTAAATCAAGTGCATGTCAAGTATTTGACAGAAAACCAATAGGTTATTCTGCCTATTTAACATGCAGTGAGAATGTGACTCACACGAGGATAATGGAAACCGAAAAGTTGCAAATCTGATGTCGAAGAAAGAATCTGATTTCCCAGGTGTTTCGGATCTGAACAGAACTTTTGTCCCAGCTCTGTCTGGCCCGGCCTTACCTCCTCAGGTGGGCAAGTTGTCCCATCAGCTGTTCTGGTGGGGGGATGGAGGGGGGGTCGGAGGGAGTGACGGTCGATGATGTCACCGTGGAGGTCGTGACCTCTGGGGCGGGGTCAGGGTGGACGCTGGTGCGGGGCTCCTTGGCTGACCGACCACACACTTTGTCCACCTGCAGGGAGGGAGAAACACACGGGGGTTGACACACGGCACAATGTCTACACACCCTTGTCCACCTGCAGGAGGGAGAAACACACGNGGCACAATGTCTACACACCCTTGTCCACCTGCAGGAGGGAGAAACACACGGGGGTTGACACACGGCACAATGTCTACACACCCTTGTCCACCTGCGGGTGTCACAGAAAAAAAACAAGTGGCTTTATAAAGGGAATGGTGTCTAAACCACACACACATACTGGGAAGCAGAGAACAGAGAGTTGGAAGTTGGAGAAAGAACGATGGGGACAGAATGAACATAGGGCTCATGGAGACACGGAGACGTTGGAGGGGGACAAGGACAAATGAGAGAGTTATTGCCAAGACTGACATGTGTGTATGTGTGTGTGTGTGTGTGTGCGTGCGTGTGTGTGTGCGTGTGCTGTTAACGATGAGTATATCTCCACTGGGCCATTAAAACTCTGAATGGCTCTATGAGACAGACAGGTCATGCAGTGACCGCCCCCACAATCCAAATCAATSGTGTCTTATTGGCTTAAAAGACTTGGGTGTTATTAAATGTTATTCTATTAGGTAGATGGACAGTCTAATGGTGAGCTGCACCAACACCACGTCTGGTGGAGTACAGAGAAGCACCTCATCATCCTCACTGTCTGTCTCTGTCTGGAGGGGTCATTCTATCGCTGTCCTGACAACCCAATGTCATTAGGCTATAACTTACTGCTCTCCTTGCCTCCTGTCATACATCGCCTATACTGAATGTGTACTTTCAAAATGAGGTACGGCAGATCTCACACTTCCGACAGCCTTACGACAAGGCTCTGTAACTTACAAATGACGAAGCAAGCCGGACACCTGACGTAGGCTTACATAAATGCCTCAGCTCTTTGTTACATAAGAAGAAACTTGCATCACTGCTCTTGGAGCAGAGTAAGTGTAATAACGTCTTAAGTGGACTTCAGCAATGGCTTTTCTAATGCAGTATGCATGTGATGCGGGAACATCAAAGACACTGCTGAAGTATTTACGCTTCACTCCTACGGTACGGGACCTGTTTAGGAGAGCTAGTGAACACTCCAGGCGCAAACACACAAACACACACACACACACACACATACACTTCTTCACACCAGCCAGCCCAGACCTCCCAGACACTGTGTGCCTATCGGAAAACTAAACAATGGAATGTACAAAACATAAACATGCACTTTCTTCCATACCAAACAGAGAGGGGAAAAGGAGAAATATGCGTAACAACTTCAAAACCGCAGGTCGTCAGAGCCCATATGTGCCAACGGGGCGGCTTATAAATAGCGTTAGCCTCTGGGGCTAGGAGGATGTGTGTGTGTGTGTGTGTGTGTGTGTGTGTGTGTGTGTGTGTGTGTGTGTGTGTGTGTGTGTGTGTGTGTGTGTGTGTGTGTGTGTGTGTTGTGTTTATGATATAAGTCGCACATGTTGCCCTATAAAGGCAATTGAAAATGGAGGTTTCTGCATAACAGCAGGGCTAAGTTCCTGACTGAGAACACTGGACCATGCAGGCCTCTACCAGAGACCTGCTGGAGCGACACAGGCCATGTCCTGGTAAGAGAAGTGAGTCACTGGAGAGAACAGAGTTATCAGTACTGGCACATGTCTACCTTCTACAACTCTTCTCTCTTCTCTCCTCTCTCTGTATCTCTCTTTCTTCAACTCTCCCCCTTTCTCTCCTTCCCTCTCTCTCTCTCTCTCTCTCCCCCTTTCTCTCTCTCCTTATCTCTCCCCTCTCTCTGCTCTCTCTTCCTCTCCCCTTTCTCTCTCTCTCTCCCCCCCTTCTCTACCTCCCCGCGCCTTTCTCTCCCCCTTCTTTCAGTCAATACACACACAGGAGCCAGCTGTGGAGCAGCAAAGAGAGGCAGACATGGGCCATTGGGGAGATGATTGTGTTATTACATTACCTTGAAGTCCCCTGACCATAAAATTAGCACACAACAACACATCACACACACACACACCACACACACACACAACACACAACACACACACACACACACACACACACACACACACACACACACACACACACACACACACACACAACACACACTCACTAGCAGCACACATGCACACACACAGAGACAACACACACACACACACACCACACACACACACACAAACAGCACAACATGCACACTCAAACTGGCAATGCAACACACCCCATACACACACAGACTATAGAGCTGCGGGTGGGCAATCAAACGACATGCAAGGTAGCAACCATTTTACGGCGAACAACGGTGGAGGAGCCAAAAATGCTAAAATTGTATTCTGTTTGTATTATTCCATGCAGTTTTTCAAACAATTAAAATGTCAAAACAATTTACATACTGACCGCCCCCACGCGCTCCGCAAGGCAAACATTTGTTGGAACACTTGTAAATTGTAAACTTGTAAACTGTTTGTTTTATGAAATAATCCAAGCTAGAACACTTGAGGGAAGCTAATGTGTACTGATCGAGACACTTTTAATTCTTTGTTGATTAGCACATGGTTTTGTTGCAGTTGCACTACTGCCAGATCGTTTCTTAAGCCAAGTTGAAACGAACAATGTAAAAAGTCTTGTCTTTCCAAGCAGTAGAACTATAAAAATCCATGCTAATTCATGTTGGATTCAAACCAACCACCACGGCTCAAACACACGCACAGACACAGACACAGACACAGACACAGACACAGACACAGACACACGCACAGACACAGACACAGACACAGACACAGACACAGACACACGCACAGACACACCAACCCCCTCTTTCTACTGATTATATCCCTCGAGACCAGTTTGGGTCGTATTCAGACACCACAGGGTCCTGTTGGGACATATTCAAACTGCCAGGGAGGTCTGGGCCTGCCTGGCAGACTGGGTCTGTGTGTGTGTCTAGTTGGCTTGCCTGGCAGACTGGGCAGGTGTGTGGAGGGGCAGGGCAGGAGCACCCAGACTCCCCAGTATTAATACCCATCGCTATTACAGGACTGGCATTCTCCTGACGCCCACACACACACACGATTGGACAATATTGTCCAACAGCAGATCCAGACAGGGACAAGAGCCTGGGGATCTGTCGCAGACACCATCAGAGGGAACTGGAGGGAGTTTGACAAGCTACTAAAAGACTAAACCAAACAGACAAGACAGCTGAATACACAGTCTCGTACACAGCAACACTTCCTAGCTAAGCTAAACAGAGTGGCATAGTCAAGCCAATACTGTACATGTATCTATGCAGACTAGACGACACTAAGGGACGTTATCATTGGTTACCAAAAGCATACACTGAGTGTACATAACATTCGGGACACCTTCCTAATATTGAGTTGCACCCCCTTTTTCCCTCAGAACAGCCTCAATTTGTCGGGGCATGGACTCTACAAGGTGTCGAAAGCGATTCACAGGGTTGCTGGCCCATGTAGACTCCAATGCTTCCCACAGTTGTGTCAAGTTGGCTGGATTTCCGTGATACACACAGGAATCACACAGCATTGCAGTTCTTGACACAAACTGGTGTGCCTGGCACCTACTACCATACCCCATTCAAAAGGCACCTAAATCTTTTGTCTTGTCCATTCACCCTCTGAACGGCACACAGACACAATGCATGTGTCAATTGTCTCAAGGCTTAAAAATCCTTCTTTAGCCCGTCTCCTCCCCTTCATCTAGACTGATTGAAGTGGATTTAACAAGTGACATCAATAAGGGATCATAGCTTTATCCTGGATTTACCTGGTCAGTCAATGTCATGGAAAGAGCAGGTGTTCCTAATGTTTTGTACACTCAGTGTATATCTTCAATATATGTTTATATATATGTAAATATTTATATCAAAGTGATTTATTATAACTTTTGGGATTAGCTTTTTTCTCATTCTTTCATAAGTGTTGAAATTTGGCGGAATCAAACGCCATGTCTCGCCTGTCTCCAGAATGAAAAGTTTGTTTTGTAGAGACAAATATGTAAACGTTCCCTCCAAAATATGAGTTGGAAGAGAAAGTCGATAACACTTGTGTGTGTTCTGTTCTTTCTCTTTCACAACAAAACCTGGGTTGTGTTCATTGGGCACCAAACTGAGGGAAAAAGGACTGAAACAGGGAGGAACTGCCTGAACTTGTCCAAAAAGAAATGCTCGTTTTGCCTTTCCGTGACAAAACATTTTGCCACGGTGTACCCTAATAAATACCACCCAGTTCAGGAGATCAAGACAAGGGGTTTCTGTCAGTGAAGTGTCCTGTAGAGACGGGCTGAGGTCGTCATTTCAAAACAATAACATGGGCACAAATCAGTCGGATGCCTAACTAAACATGTAGCTATGTAAACAAAACAAAAAGTAATGGTAGGGAGAATAAACATAATCCACTAAAAACAGAAATGATACGGAAAATAAATATTAAGACAGTTTGGGGCCACAACAGGGACAAACAGAGAGAAATAGCCTTAGAAGCTAGATATGATGTCCGGATTGGCCGCATAATCCCATTGCCCAATCAGAGGACAGCTTGACGGATGGCACAGACTACAATGCAACAATAAGTCAATTATCTCCTGCGCTCAGTGATGGCATGGGAATGGAAGCCCGAGTGCGTGTGTGTGTTTAACCACCTGTTTGTCCTTGTTAAATCTTTCAAATGGCAGCTATTCCATTTCAGGCATTCCTCCGGTGACTTCCTGGAGAATGATGGCATAGGATGCCATGGTCTGATGCCCTATGCCAAACTGTTCAGCCTATGGGGAAAACAAAGACTTGCGTTCTCTATACATTTGGGAAGAGGGCGATGAAATTGGTGACGGGAGCATGTGTGTGTTACTATAAGTTCTGTATATGCTTCTGTACCTGTGTGTTCACATTTGTATGCCTGCATGTGTGTGTGTGTTCGCATTTGTATGCCTGCATATGTGTGTGTGTTCGCATTTGTATGCCTGCATATGTGTGTGTGTTCGCATTTGTATGCCTGCCTGCGTGTGTGTGTGTGTGTGTGTGTGTGTGTGTGTGTGTGCGTGCGTGCGTGCGTGCGTGCGTGTATCTATATGTCTATAATCCCCCACACTTGTGTTTATGTATCGTCTCCATCTCATATATCCCTGGTCTACCCCGGGGCCAGAGAGTTGAGACGAGAGGAGCAGAGAGCGAGGGAACGAACTAGAGAGTGTCCGACCTATCCCAGTCCATCCCAGGCCGTCCCAGGCCATCCCAGGCTCTAGGGGAGTATTGCCTTACAGAAAGCAGTGGTGGTCCCAGGCTGTCATCTTGGTTTGTTTATCTAGGGATCAGCCAGGGTAACTTTCTCAGCCTCCCTCTCCGATTGCATTCTGGGTAGGTGGGGGGGGGTTGTCCAGCGAGTTTGGCCCCCTATTGTCCACTGCTGGTTTGAATTCTGGACAGCCACTCAAAAACATTCTGGACAGCCACTCACAAACCTCTCGGATAGCTCAGTTGGTAGAGCAGAGGACTGTAAGTGGGAAAACACAGATCCTTAGGTTGCTGGTACGAAGGAGGAAACCCTGTTCTCTTGCTTTTGGCCGACTCTCCCAAGGTCTTTTCAGGGGTGCGGGGTGGGGTTGTTTTCTGGCTAATTTGGCTCCTTATTGTCCACTGTTAGTTTGTCCACTGTTACTTGTGTGTTACAGGGGGGCTGAACTCATTTCGTCTTGCTTTTCCACATCCCGATTGAGAAATGCTAGAAGCAACAAGAGCTTGAAATGGGTTTGTTATGTTCGTCACCGTTGTGTGTTCCTCTTTACTACATATCCCAAACAGCCACCATACGCATGACGAATGGCTTAGCAACCGCGTGAGGCGGCTGGACAACGCGAATGTGATTGATCAAGAATCCCAAAAGCTCTGAGAATGTCCTGCTTTCTAAGAGCACCAGTGTCTTTGATGACAGTTGTGTTTGCGACGCTTACGTTAGCTGACGAACATGAGGATGCTTGAGTTGGAAAAACCCCAAGCCCTTTTTATAAACACCAAGTCTCCTTCTGTCTATGTATTGTTTTGTCCCGTAAACAAGTCCGAGGTGATGCGTGTGAATGGCTATTTCCACGTCATTTCCTGCCGTCTGTTAATGGGAAGGCTGCAGGTTGATTCTGCTGCTAAGGTTGGACAGAACTCCCACAGCACACCTGTTTTCTGCGCGCGTGACAATTCTCCCAAGGCGCTACCATCACGTGATAGTGGGCAAGTGGACATGATTAGGCATGGCTGAAATCAAAAGCCAACATCATCAAATATCCAATGATTTAGGAACATAATTGTTTTCCTTAAATCTAGAAAATCTGAGGTTTGGAAAAAAACTCACTTTATGAACAAAATTCTATTATTTACACTTTGTAGTCAATTTTGGCACTAGGGTCAATCAATGCCACTTTCAACCAGAGAAGTAGTTTTTTTGGTTGACCGACTTTTTAAACCATAGGAACGGAGTACCTGTATCTGCCAATGCATAGGCAGCACAGACAATAGCCTACTGCTGACACTACTCACAGAGCTACCCTTCAATAGCTCAGTCGGTAGAGTGGTGGTGTGTAGATTAAATAACAGCAATCTTTAGGTCAAAATCTGGCTTGAGAGAAGAAATTTTGTCCTGCATCTACCTGATGGCACTGCATTCTGGGGATGTTCTCTGAACATTTTGTCCACTATTGGTTTGCATTTCAAATCAAATCAGATGTTATTGGTCACATACACATGGTTAGCAGATGTTAATGCGAGTGTAGCGAAATGCTTGGGCGTCTACTTCCAACAGTGCAGTAATATCTAACAAATAATCTAACAAATTCACCATGACTACCTTATACACACAAATGTAAAGGGATGAATAAGATGGATGAGCGATGGCCGAACGGCATCGGCAAGATGCAGTAGATGGTATAGAATACAGTATATACATGTGAGATGAGGAATGTAGGGTATGTAGACATTACTAAAGTGGCTTTATTTAAAGTTACTAGTGATACTTTTATTAAATATATTTATTACATTTATTAAAGTGGCCAGAGATTTGAGTCTGTATGTTGGCAGCAGCCCTCTGTGTTAGTGATGGCTGTTAAACAGTCTGATGGCTTTGTGATAGAAGCTGTTTTTCAGTCTCTCGGTCCCAGCTTTGATGCAATTGTACCCAGTTTTGATGCACTTGTACTGACCTCACCTTCTGGATGATAGTGTGGTGAACAGGCAGTGGCTCGGGTGGTTGTTGTCCTTGATGATCTTTTTGGCCTTCCTGTGACATCGGGTGCTGTAGGTGTCCTGGAGGGCAGGTAGTTTGCCCCCGGTGATGCGTTGTGTAGACCGCACTACCGTCTGGAGAGCCTTGTGGCGGTTGTGGGCGGAGCAGTTGCCATACCAGGCGGTGATACAGCCCAACAGGATGCTCTCTATTGTGCATCTGTAAAAGTTTGTGAGTGTTTTAGGTGACAAGCAAAATTTCTTCAGCCTCCTGAAGTTGAAGAGGCACAGTTGCGCCTTCTTCACCACGCTGTCTGTGTGGGTGGACCATTTCAGTTTGTCTGTGATGTGTACACCAAGGAACTTAAACTTTCCACCTTCTCCACTGCGGTCCTGTTGATGTGGATAGGGGGATGCTCCCTCTGCTGTTTCCTGAAGTCCACGATCATCTCCTTTGTTTTGTTGACATTGAGTGAGAGGTTATTTTCCTGACACCACACTCCGAAGGCCCTCACCTCCTCCCTGTAGGCCGTCTCGTCGTTGTTGGTAATCAAACCTACCACTGCAGTGTTGTCTGCAAACTTGATGATAGAGTTGGAGGCGTGCATGGCCACGCAGTCAAGGGTGAACAGTGAGTACAGGAGAGGGCTGAGAACACACCCTTGTGGGGCCCCAGTGTTGAGGATCAGCGGGGTGGAGATGTTGTTTCCTACCCTCACCACCTGGGGGCGGCCCGTCAGAAAGTGCAGGACCCAGTTKCACAGGGTGGGGTCGAGACCCAGGGTCTCGAGCTTAGTGACGAGTTCGGAGGGTTCTATGGTGTTAAATGCTGAGCTGTAGTCAATGAACAGCATTCTTACATATGTATTCCTCTTGTCCAGATGGGATAGGGCAGTGTGCAGTGTGATGGCGATTGCGTCGTCTGTGGACCTATTGGGGCAGTAAGCAAATTGGAGTGGGTCTAGGGTATCAGGTAGGGCGGAGGTGATGTGATCCTTGACTCTCTCAAAGCACTTCATGATGACAGAAGTGAGTGCTACGGGGCAATAGTAATTTAGTTCAGTTACCTTAGCTTTCTTGGGTACAGGAACAATGGTGGTCATCTTGAAGCATGTTGGCACAGCAGACTGGGATAGGGATTGATTGAATATGTCCGTAAACACACCAGCCAGCTGGTCTGCCCATGCTCTGAGGACGCGGCCGGGGATGCCGTCTGGGCCGGCAGCCTTGTGAGGGTTAACACGTTTAAATGTTTTACTCACATTGGCCACGGTGAAGGAAAGCCCACAGGCTTTGGTAGCGGGCCGTGTCAGTGGCACTGTATTGTCTTCATAGCGAGCAAAGAAGTTGTTTAATTTGTCTGGGAGCAAGACGTCAATGTCCGCAATGGGGCTGGTTTTCTTTTTGTAATCCGTGATTGACTGTAGACTCTGCCACATATGTCTCGTGTTTTGAGTAATTGAATTGCGACCCTACTTTTTCGCTATACTGACGCTTTGCTTGTTTGACTGCCTTGCGGAGGGAATAGCTACACTGTTTGTATTTCGTCATGTTTCCGGTCACCTTGCCATGATTAAAAGAGGTGGTTCGCACTTTCAGTTTTGCGCGAATGCTGCCATCAATACACGGTTTCTGGTTAGGGAAGGTTATAATGGTCACAAGTCATCGCTCACCAAGTCAGCGTACACGTCAATGTTGTTGTCTGAGGCTACCCGGAACATATTCCAGTCCACGTAATCAAAGCAATCTTGAAGCGTGGAATCCAATTGGTCAGACCAGCGTTGGATTGACCTGAGCATGGGCGTTTCCTGTTTTAGTTTCTGTCTATATGCTGGGAGCAACAAAATTGACTCATGGTCAGATTTGCTGAAGGGAGGGTGGGGGAGGGCGGGGGAGGGAGGGCTTTGTATGCAGGGCGGAAGTTAGAGTAGCAATGGTCCAGAATGCTACCGGCTCGTGTCGCACATTCGATATGCTGATAGAATTTAGGAAGCCTTGTTCTCAGATTAGCTTTGTTAAAATCCCCAGCTACAATAAATGCAGCCTCAGGATTAGAGGTCGACCGATTATGATTTTTCAACGCCGATACCGATACCGATTATTGGAGGACAAAAAAAGCCGATACCGATTAATCGGCGATTAAAAAAATAAAATTAAAAATATGTATTTATACATATATATCATTTTGTAATAATTTTGTAATAACACACAATTTTGTAATAATGACAATTGCAACAATACTGAATGAACAATGAACACTTTTATTTTAACTTAATATAATACATAAATAAAATAAATGTAGTCTCAAATAACATGAGAACATATGTTAAAACGAATCACCAGCTTTCATGGGTCTTCAATATTCCCAGTTAAGAAGTTTTAGGTTGTGCAGAAAGCAGAGCTTGTCTGCATGGTCCCCTGTCAGTCTGCTCCTCCGCGAAACACAGACCTTATTTGAAGTAGATCAAGACCTTCTCTATGGAAGTCATGAACGGTAAAATAACGAAGGAACCCCTTTCAAGTTCAGCCGCAAGTTATTACAGGAATTATAACGCGTCGACTATTTCTCTCTAAACCATATACCTTTGACTAATCCGGAAACTATCACCTCGAAAACAAAACGTTTATTCAGTTCCGTATTTTATCTAACGGGTGGCATCCATGAGTCTAAATATTCCTGTTACATTGCACAACCTTCAATGTTATGTCATAATTACGTAAAATTCTGGCAAATTAGTTCGCAAAGAGCCAGGCAGCCCAAACTGTTGCATATACCCTGACTCTGCGTGCAATGAACGCAAGAGAAATGACACAATTTCACCTGGTTAATATTGCCTGCTAACCTGGATTTCTTTTAGCTAAATATGCAGGTTTAAACATATATACTTGTGTATTGATTTTAAGAAAGGCATTGATGTTTATGGTTAAGTACACATTGGAGCAATGACAGTCATTGATTGATTGTTTTTTATAAGATAAGTTCAATGCTAGCTAGCAACTTACCTTAGCTTACTGCATTCGCGTAACAGGCAGGCTCCTCGTGGAGTGCAATGTAATCAGGTGTTAGAGCATTGGACTAGTTAACTGTAAGGTTGCAAGATTGGATCCCCCGAGCTGACAAGGTTAAAAATCTTCTGCCGAGGCGATCCTAGGCCGTCATTGAAAATAAGAATGTGTTCTTAACTGACTTGCCTAGTTAAATAAAGATTAAATAAAAGGTGTAAAAAAATCAAATAAAATAAAAAGTTCGGCGCCCAAAAATACCGATTTCCGATTGTTATGAAAACTTGAAATCGGCCATTCCGATTAATCGATCGACCTCTACTCAGGATATATGGTTTCCAGTTTACATAGTGTCCAGTGAAGTTCTTTCAGTGCCGTCGAGGTTTCTGCTTGGGGGGATATACACGGCTGTGACTATAATCGAAGAGAATTCTCTTGGTAGATAATGCTGTCGGCATTTGATTGTAAGGAATTCTAGGTCAGATGAACAAAAGGACTTGAGTTCCTGTATGTTGTTATGATTACACCATGAGTCGTTAATCATAAGGCATACACCCCCGCCCTTCTTCTTACCAGAGAGATGTTTGTTTCTGTCGGCGCGATGCGTGAAGAAAACATTGGCGAGTAATATGCTCGGAAGCGGTGGATTGTGTGCTCGCCTTCTAAGTCTGACCAGTAGGCCGCTCCGTCTGCCTCTCCTGCGGCGACCGCGTTGTTTTGGGTCGGCCTCTGGGATTAAATCCCATGTCCAGGGTGGAGGTCCAAACAAAGGATCCGCTTCAGGAAAGTCGTATTCCTGGTCGTACTGTTGGTGAGGTGACGTCGCTTTTATATCCAGTAGTTCTTGATATATCCAGTAGTTCTCTCAACACTTGAGATTTTCTGGGCTAACAATGTAAGAAATAATACATTAAAAAATGAATTACTGCATAGTTTCCTAAGGACCTAAGGCGACCATCTCTGTCGGCGCCTCTTATCACACTTATCACATTTTGAACAGAGTTAACGCTCCATGTGTGTGCTTGCACACACATCCTCTGCCAGTGTGTGTGAAACCATGGGAATGGTGCACCAGTGCATAGGCCACTCACAGCTTTTAAAGAGCTTTACAATAGAGCTCAGATGATACTGCTGACCTTAAACACACAGTCACTCAAGCCCAGCTACCCCTTTGAAAGCTCAGTTGGTAGAGCAGAGGACTGTAGGCGCAATAGCAGAGATCCTTAGATCGCTTCAAATCTGTCTTGAAGGAGGAAATGTTTTTACTTTTGGTAGACTTTCAATGGCAATTGTTACACTGGACGCAACGGCCAATACACAGCCACCTCTGATCCTTGCCTCTACCTAACCTGTAGGTTTTGCCCCTGATGTATCAAACTTTTGATAGCTCAGTTGGTAGAGCGGAGGATTTCTGAAACCAAAACGTGCACACAGGGGGGCAGGACCAAGTTTGGGAAACCCCGTTCTATAATACTGCTAACTCTAAATGCACAGTCACAAACACCCTTTCAATTGCTCAGTTGATAGAGCGGAGGACTGTAGGCGCAAGAGCAGGGATCTTTATGTTGCTGGTTTGAAGGAGGAGACTTTTTCCATGGCTTCACTGCATTAATCGCATCCAGCCATCTTTGAATTGGACACACAGCAACATCATCCTTCAGCAGCACATCTGAGCCAGGGAGGAGACTTTTTCCTGCGTCCAATGGCTCTTTTTTGGATCATGTGTAGAGTTTTGATTGGGCCTGAAAATTGAAGCCTGACTGGCCCATAGCCCAAGGATGTTCAGCCCCATTGGGCTGACAGGTCCCGCTGGGATCAGGCCAAAAATCTAAACTCTAGCCCCCTTTCAACCCCAACACACTGCATTCGGTGAAGGGGTGGGGGGTGTTTGGGCCCCTATAGTCTACTGCCAATGGTTCACTCCCAACGCACACATAATACTGTTGACGCTTTCATTTTTTCTGTTGACTAACTCACAATCACCCCTTCGATAGCTCAATTGGTAGAGCGGCGAACTGTAGTTACAAAAGCCGAGTTCCTTAGGTCACTGGTTCAAATCTGTCTCTAAGGGGAAAACCTTTTTCTGGATCTTGTTCATTTGAATTATATGTACAATTTCAACCTGACCGACCAGAGCATATTGAAGGGGACGTAATGTATTTCACAACATGATGCTAGATGGTTCCTCACCCTGAAAGTAGTCTATGGACCAGGGGAAACTGTAATCCATTGTTCAGTTTTGGGTGGGGATGTCTGGACAGTTTGGCTCCATTGTCCACTAGTGATTGCCCCCTATTGTCCACTCACAGCTCACATTTTTGACTACCCCCACCATCACCCCTTTGATAGCTCAGTTGTTAGAGTGGAGAACTGAATGTGGGAAAACAGAGATCCTTAGGTTGCTGATTCAAATCCGTCTCAAAGGAGGAAACCTTTTCCTCCAGCTTTTGGCTGACTTTTTGATGGTCTTATTGCAGGAATCACTGTGCAGCCCCCTCTCAACCCCAAATGCACTGCTCTCAGGACAGTTTGGCCCCCTATTGTCTACGGCTGTTTTGCATTCTGGAAAGATGTCACACTCATGCACGGATACACACACACACCGTATCCATGCATACACTGCCAGTGTGTTCAACCATGAGAACACCCATCTGTGCCAGCTCTGCCAAAGTCCACATGCCACTCACAACTCAATGCTCACAGTCAATAATGCTGATTGTAAACACAGTCACACAAACACCCCTTTGATTGCTCAGTGGGTAGAGCAGAGGACTGTAGGTGAAAAAGCTGAAATCGGTCTCGAAGGAGAGAACCTTATCCTCAAGCTTTGGTAGATGTTTTCAAGGCTTCATGGTAGGAATTACAGCCATCTACTTTTGATTGGGACACAGGAACATACTCTTTCACATACACCTCTGAGCTATGTTCCTCACCTGTCTAGAGCGGAGGACTGTAGCTTATACAACCGCAATCCTTAGGTTGCTGGTTCAAAGGGAAAGTTTTCCTGCATCCAATAGCTCAGTTGGTTGGACCATTTGTTGCTAATATCAGGGTTGTGGGGTTATTCCCCATTAAAGTCACATACTGAATATGTGCTTACTGTATTTCACATTGGATAAAACCATTTGCTAATTACCTTTTTAACAATAATCCATCTTGCACAGAATAACAGAACACACTTGCATCATGACTCATTTACAGGTCAAACCAATGTGGTATAACCACATACATACCCACATACATACCTCAAATGCTGCTGAAAGAATAAACTGGACGCAAACTCAAATGAAAACCAAGCGTTTCTTTGCCAGTAAATGTACCACCTGAAAGTACTCATCTCACATAACTCCTACCGTCTCCAGAAAGAACAGAGGGAAAGAGCCCCCAAGACACGTGTGTGACGGACTACTGTAAATGCTGTCTCCCTGTGGCCCACAGAACGGATGGTGGGATTATTTTACTAGGAAAGTTAGTTAAGAACAAACTCTTATTATCAATGACAACCTAGAAACAGTGGGTTAACTGCCTTGTTTTACCATGTCAGCTCAGGGATTCGATCTTGCAACCTTTCAGTTACTGGCCCAAAGCTCTAACCACTTGGCTACCTGCCGCCCGATATGCATGGTGTCCAAATCAAATCAAACTTTATTTGTCACAGGCGTCGAATACAACAGTGTAGTAGACCTCACCATGAAATGCTTACTTACAAGCCCTTAACCAACAGTGCAGTTCGAGGAGAGTTAAGAAAATATTTACCACATAAACTAAAGTAAAAAATACACCCACTGTAGGTAAAAAGTAACACAATAACATAACAATAACGAGGATATATACAGGGGGTACCGGTACCGAGTCAGTGTGCGGGGGTACAGGTTAGTCGAGGTAATTTGTACATGTAGGTGGGGGTGAAGT
Source organism: Salvelinus sp. IW2-2015 (assembly GCF_002910315.2). NCBI lineage: Eukaryota > Metazoa > Chordata > Actinopteri > Salmoniformes > Salmonidae > Salvelinus > Salvelinus sp. IW2-2015. Next base: position 14,744,536 of record NC_036871.1, on the reverse strand, counting down.
GACAATGCATTGATAATTAACAGCGAGTAGCAGCAGTGTACAAAACAAATGGACGGATGGATGGACAGGCTGGGGGGGGGTTCAATGTTCAATGTAAATAGTTCGATGGCCATTTGAATAATTGTTCAGTAGTCTAATGGCTTGGGGGTGGAAGCTGTTAAGGAGCCTTTTGGTCCTATACTTGGCGTTCCGGTACCGCTTGCCGTGCGGTAACAGAGAGAACAGTCTATGACTTGGGTGACTGGAGTCTCTGTCAATTTTATGGGCTTTCCTTTGACACCGCCTATTATATAGGTCCTGGATGGCAGGAAGCTTGGCCTCAGTGACGTACTGGGCCGTACGCACTAGCCTCTGTAGCGCCTCATGGTCAGATGTCAAGCAGTCGCCATTCAAGGCGGTGATGCAACTGGTCAGGATGCTCTCGATGGTGCAGCTGTATAACTTTTTGAGGATCTGGGGACCCATGCCAAATCTTTTCAGTCTCCTGAGGGGGAAAAGGATTTGTCATGCCCTCTTCATGACTGTCTTGGTGTGTTTGGACCATGATAGTTCGTTGGTGATGTGGACACTTGAAACTCTTGACCCGCACCACTACAGCCCCGTCGATGTTAAGTACTAGTCCCCTTGGTGAGGTCATACACACACACACACAATATTTCTATTTACCAAGTAGAATCCTTTTTCCTCCTATGTATTTGGAATACATTCAGTTCAGTGGCAATGCAATTTTAATCGCTATGGTACTATTTTCACAAGTATGTGATGAATTTTCAAAACTTTTTGTACAAAACTCCAAACTGGTAACACTTGTAACCCAGCCAGTCTTCCATTCAAAATCTTTCATTGCGCATTGACCCAAAATATATGTTTACTGTGAAATATAATGAGTACATTGGTTTCTCATCACGAAACATAACATAATGATATCTTCTCAATTTAGTTATTTTAACAACCAGTAAAAAATATGTAATCTCTTTGGGACTATTTTCACAAGTATGTGGTGAATTTTCTAAACTCCAGACTGGTAACACTTAGGGGGCACAGGGGTACGTGCCCCCTCAGATTTGTATGTCTGTAAAGTAGACACATAAAACTTATAATATACACTCGAATGTACTACTATGATGATGACTATTATTATTTCACTTAACAGTATGTTTAAAAAAAATCTGATATTGACAAGCACAGAAATGTACTGTATGTAACAAATCAATGTTTATTGGTCACGTACACAGATGTCACAGAACGTGCAGTGAAACTCTTGTGTTTCTAGCTCCTACAGTGCAGTAATACAATATCAATACAATACAAATACGATACTCCAGAAAGTCCAAAACAAGAAGGAAATATATCCCTATGCAGTAAACATCCAAAATTAAGTTGCTGGGGTGTTTTTGATGGGGGTGGGTTCACACTAAAACTGCATTGGCCAATACAGTATTGTAATACCAAAATATATGCCATTTACGTAGCAGACAATTTTATACAAAGTGCCAACAGTCCACACATTTTGGTATGTGACCGCAGTGGTAATCGAACCCACAACTCTGTTGTTGCTAACACCATGCTCTTATGAACTGAGCCATGTACAGGACCACTTCGATGCATAAGTACAATACAATACTGTTAAATATAATACGCGATTACAATACAGGTGGAAGAGGTATGATTGCCATTCCCTCTTACAGGCCATTGATGAGGTCATCACACCCCTTGATTTGTTCTAGATTTTGTTGTGTTACAACCTGAATTCAAAATGTATTAAATATATTGTATTTTCTCTCACCCATCTACATATAATACCCCATAATGACAGAGTGAAAACATGTTTATAGAAATTGTTGCATATTGATTGACATCCCTGAGTCAATACATGTTAGAATCACCTTTGGCAGCAATAAAAGTTGTGAATCTTTCTGGGTAAGTCTCTAAGAGCTTTGCATGCCTCGATTGTACAATATTTGCGCATTATTACAATTCTTCAAGCTCTGTCAAGCTAGTTGTTGATCATTGCTAGACAGCCATTTTCAATTCTTGCCATATATTTTCAAGCCGATTTAAGTCAAAACTGTAACTAGGCCACTCAGGAACATGCAATGTCTTCTTTGTAAACAACTCCAGCGTAGATTTGGCCTTGTATTTAGGTTATTGTCCTGTTGAAAGGTGAATTTGGCTCCCAGTGTCTTCTGGAAAGCAGACTGAACAAGGTTTTCTCTAGGATTTTGCCTCTTAGCTCCATTCCGTTTCTTTTTATCCTAAACTCCCTACTCCATGCCGATGACAAGCATACCCATAACATAATGCAGCCTCCACCATGCTTGAAAATATGAAGTGTGGTACTCAGTGATGTGTTGTGTAGGATTTGCCCCAAACATAGCGATTTGTATTCAGGACATAAAGTTATTTTCTTTGCCACATTTTTGCCAATTTTACTTTAGTGCCTTATTGCAAAAAGGATGCATGTTTTGGAATATTTTTATTCTATACAGGCTTCATTCTTTTTACTCATTTAGGTTAGTATTGTGGAGTARCTACAATGTTGTTGATCCATCCTCAGTTATCTCCTCTCACAGCCATTCAACTCTTTTACTGTTTTAAAGTCACCATTGGCCTCATGGTGAAATCCCTGAGCGTTTTTTTCCCTCTCCGGCAACTGAGTTAGGAAGGATGCCTGTATCTTTGTAGTAATTGGGGTATTGATATACCATCCAACGTGTAATTAATGACTTCACCACTCTCAAAGGGATATTCAATGTCTGCTTTTTTTACCAATAGGTGCCCTTCTTTTGCGAGGTATTGGAAAACCTCCCTGTTCTTTGTGGTTGAATCTGGATATATCAAATATATCAATATATTTGCCTGTATTTACTCCACAAAAATGAAATTCTAATTAGCTGCTAATGTAGCTATCATACAGAACTACAAATGCCRTGATGTTCTGAATGAGACTGCCAAATTGAGAAAAAGGTAAGAATCTCTGGATTAACTATCTAATGTTACCTAAATTTAGTATTGAATAAATTGTCAACATTACCTTAAATTGAAAATTCTGTTAACGCTCTTGGTCAAGTTTTAAATGTACACAATACCTGTTAGCAAAGGTGTCAGCTAAAGATGACATGCAGGGGCTTGCAGGGATTTGTAGTCTACTTTGATGCTAATTAGCATTTCTTTTTTTAATCTGAGAGTAAATGGAGCTAAATATATTGATAAAAGTCACCTTGTCCTAGAAAGATGTACACGGTTATTAAAACGTTACACCAGGGTAAGAATACACAAAACACAGCTCTTATTGTAAGTGTTTCTTAAATCCCCCGTGGGAAAACTGAATGGTGGAAAAACGATTGGAACCCTTTCCCTGTGTATGACCGCTAGGTTTTATGGGTATTATGACACGTCCACAGTGTACACCACTATACTTATTGACTCAAAACATTTGCGCTTTAAATGTTTTATTAATATTGTGGCAGATGGCAGAGAGAGGTGAGGGGAGTGGTGATTGAAGGGAGATATCTTGCAGCTCGCTGGATCCACCCCCAGAGTCTTATATGGACTTCCTGCCACAACGAGGCAAGCCGGTGGATCATTAACCCATTGAGGATAAGAGAGGACGCGGGCTGCACAAAGAGGGTAAGAAGCGGGAGAATTACCCGTTGCAAATATCACAAATAAATTCCTCATTTGCATTGTAGTTGTGCTCCTTGTGCGTGTTCGGTTATTGAACTTGGTGACGTGGAAACCCCACACCCTTGAGCCTTCTACAATATATACTGATGTACTGCATTTTTTTTTTTTTTACATAATTCCACTTTGACTTGATGGGTTATTGTGTGTAGGCCAGTGACACAACATGTATATCATCAGACTGAAGTGTATGACATGGAAGGGAAGGAGAAAATAATGTCTGATATGCTCCCAAATGTGATTTACCCGAAAGAAAGAGGCCATGATAGACTAAGAATGGTACATGTAGAGTACAGCCCGCAAACCCAAATGACCCCTTGGGGTTTCCTCCATTCAGCCTGTGGCCTGGATGTCTCCCCACACTTCTCCTAGGAGACAGCTTTCTGTTCCATCTTTACCAGCTTTCCCCATCCCTCTCTTTCCACAACCAACACTCTTGACTTCTCTCCCGCTCTTCTTCCTCCTCTCGTTCACTGTCTCTCACTTTCTACATCTGTCCATGTCTCTCTCTCCACTTCCTCCGCTCCCGTTCTATATCTATCCCTGTCTCTCTTCTTATTGCATACCAAGTGATGTCAGGGCTAATTAAACAGAGAGAGAGACTAAGACAGATCCAGCCCCTCATATACTACAGTGGACTGTCTTAGTCTCTAACTTTAACTGTCTTAGTCTCTAGCTCTAACTTTGTCACAACTTGAAGGGACGCTGTTTTTCTCCGCTGTAATCCTGTAATCATTCAATTATTCACATTTGATTTCAAAATGCTCGTTTATTTTTATTTATTTTTATAAATACGGATGTTGCTTTGGAGTTTGTTGTTGCGTGGATTGTCATCCAATCCCACGACTGTAAACACATTTGGCCTAAACTATACACGTGGCAGAGGTTGTCAGAGGATGGGATGCACTTAATGATAGAGAGCCCAGACGACGCGCGAGGAGAGAGACAGAGACCGAGACGAGAGAGAGACAGAGCACGAGACAGACGAGAGAGAGAACAACCGAGAGCAAGGAGAGAGACAGAGACAAGAGAGAAGAGAGAGAGAGAGAGAGAGAAGAAGAGAGAGAAGAGAGAGAGAGAGAGAGAGAGAAGAGGAGAGAGAAGAGAGAGAGAGAGAGAGAGAGAGAGAGAGAGAGGAGAGAGAGAGAGAGAGAGAAGACAGAGGCAGCAGAGAGAGAGAGACCAAGAGAGAGAGAGACAGAAGACGGAGAGAAGAGAGAGACAGAGAGAGACCGAGAGAGAGTGAGGGGGGAAGTGAGCATGAGTGAGCGATAGAGAGAGGGGAGAGGGAGGTCAATTGAGTCCATCATCGCGGCTGGTGTGATCCGGTATCTGAGGCTCACACACAATCAGAAAGAGGAAGTGAACAGTCACCAAACACCCAATCATATTTGAGTCACAATGGATGCACCCCACTGCACTCAAATTCCTTAATGCAATGAACTGCAATACTAAAGAAAATATAACACATAAACATTAAAACAATGCTATAAACATTAAAACAATGCCAGAAGCACACTAACGGTTGTTCAGTTGGCGCCTTTTTGAGGACAGTGGGGATTGTATGTTGGCAGTCTAGTGGGCACCAGGTGAAGCCACAGGGCGTGGAGAGGACAGAGGGAAATGAAGAGAAAGGGTCATGTAATGACAAGGAGGTGACTTGGGGATAGGACAGGTTGGGATCTACTCTCCCAGTAGCTGTTGTCTGCTATTTCAACCTGAGTACAGCGTACAATCCTTTTTAAGGGCCCCGCTTTCACCTTGATATCAAGGGGGGAAATGACTATAGCCGTATCATAGTGCCTCTATGACATTAAAAACAGCATCTGAGAAATTAATGCATTTGTGAAAATTATACGAATTGTGAAATTCCCTCTAGCGAATCAACCAGTCATTGGTTACTTGGACATATAAAGTAATAGTGCAGCCATGATGGTTGACAATTACACTTGTGTTTCCATGGTGGTGTGTGGTGTGTGTGTGTGTGTGTGTGTGTGTGTGCTGTGTGTGTCGGTAGTGGCTGGTGTGTGTATGTGTGTGTGGTGAGAGAATGCTGTGTTGCTCAGTCCGGTAGATACCGCTAAGCTAACATCCAGTCACTTATTATGAAGATCCCGTGCGAAAGAAGACCGACGAGGAGTGCGGGCGGGGGGAGGAAGAGGGTCTAATGGGGCAGGAGGAATGTTCCTGTGTCCCGAAGGAGTCTACACTCATCGTCTAATCAGAGCTATTCTTACAGCTATCTTTCACTCGAGTTATCGCACCAAATATTCAGTGTTGACCCGCACTCTACCGGGGCGATACTCGACATCACCCTCGCCACACTCACGCGTGAAAAACATGTCATCGAGCGCGGTTGTCCTTACACGATCACAAGTACTCCTAAGCCGGATACCCACGCCTTATACCGCTCCCACCATCACACATCCAACCATACCTCATCTGCAAGACCACTAGAAGTGAAAAACACCGGCCAGAGACCTGACCTATTCACAGAACCACTAATACAGTCCTAGGAGCGCACAATTCGTAAATGTACCTTTACACCTACATACCCATCAAAATACTATCGAAGCATTTACCCCCCTACTCACCACAAGGGTCAACCCCACACTCTGCACCTCATCACCTCGCCCATACCAACACCACTCCCACAACACCCCTTCCACACGCAGTTCCGAAAACACACACCACACACACAACACACAGCACACAGACGTATGTTCGGCTCAGTGCCGACGCCTTCAGACAACGACGCAGGTTACAGCAGCAGCCTCAACGGACACCGCGCACACGCTTGCAGCATACGATTGATGTGAAGAGACAACAAGAAATTGAGCACCACAGCACTCTAAGGACTACACATTAGCCAGGTCTTTTCTTATCCAAGCCCACTTCTCATTATAAATTCACACACATCACACACTATTATTACTTATTTTTTTTATCTATGTCACTCTGAAATTTCAGTTTTCTGTGAGACTGTTTGTGCTTAACACTCTGGCAGAAGCGCAATGCACGAGCTAACCTACCTTGGGGGTGTTATGAAGATCTACCAGCCACGTATGGAAGGCGGTGGGGGTTCTTAACCTTGTTCGCCGCCACCCTCAATTTACGATTATGCTTAGCCTCTGTTCTTGTCCTTATTTACTGCCTTTTTTTATGGGGAATGTTCTAATAATCTTAAACTGCTGGGATCTCTGAAGCTAATGGAAAATCAATGGCCAGTTGGGCCTAGGAGAAGGGATTCTATTCACTATGCTAGGGGGGTCATCCTGTATAGTCCTAAAATAAGTGTGGGGCTGTGTGAGTGGATGGGGGGGAGGACTAGGATGCCTGTCTTGTCCATATCTTTTGGAGAGAATTTCAATTAAGGTGGATGGGGGGTGATAGTTAGCGTACTCCTTGTGGGAGACCAGAAGGGTCACTTCCTCATCTCCCCCAGTCTCATAAGAGAGGGAATGTAGTAAAAAAAAAAACAAAATCCCACCGCGTAACAGGAGGGGAGAGATGAGACACGGATTGAGATACAAGAAGGATGGAGAGAGGAGAGAGTATTGAGGAGAGAGGGGAGAGAGCAGAGTAGAGAATCAGATAGCACGCGGGAGAGAGGGGTAGAGAGCAACAGAGGAGAGAACACGAGAGCGGGAGCAGGGCAGAGAGATGGAGCATGAGAAGAGTACAGAGATCATCGCGCAGAGATGTAGATGCGGCCCATCGGGTCCTCACTAGTTACAGTAGATCGCTACAGAGAGTAGAGTAGAGATGAGCATTCAGGTTTTTGTAGACTGCTACTGATGAGCAGATGTCGCATGAGAGAGAGGGGTGAGACGAAGAAGAGACAGAGGAACACGCAGAGTAGAGAGAAACTTGTTTCTATTACTCTTTCCCTCTTTTCCTCAATCCTGAGCACCAGTACCGAGACAAGCCAAGTCAGAGATGAGAAGAGAGAGATAGTTCAGCACAGATCAGAGACGGTTAAGGGTAGGATTCAACCACAGGAAAACAGGTGACTCCCTGTTTATTTGCAAGAGGAAATGGCACTTGGTGCAGAAATATATTCACACCATCTGCTAATCTCAACAGCAAGACCTGAGCACGGAATGACTCGCAGTTCAATGACAAAAATGTGAAAAATATCAAACATTACGTTTCAAGGAGAGAGAGTGTCATCTTTTCTTCTTCTTATACTCAGAACCAGAAGTTTTGACCAACTTCGCTCTTGATTACATACCTCGGAGTTCTTCCACCATACCAAGAGCTGTCTGCACCACGCTCACTGATGAGGAGCGAGTCAGTGCAATGTTCCTATTGATTCGCACACCACTGGCCTCACCTGATTGGGGAGGTAGGCCCGCAGAGAGCGTGCTGCGCGCCGTTGGCGGCGACTAGCCAATCTGCAATGCTTGCCATAAGACTGCAGGGACAGGTGGTCCTCGACGAGACCAAATCAACCTACATCTTTATGTCCATCTACTTCAGTATGTTTGATTGTTATTCCTCTGTTCAAGTATGAGCTTCATTTTTTGCACCATTATCGTGGTTATTTGTTCGTCTCACATCGATTTATACAGTGCTTCCATCTATTATGCCTTATAATTTTGATTTCTTTATTATTCACTTCATCATTGTAATATATCATTACAGAAGTTAACAGGCTCATTGGCAATAATTGATAAACAATCTGGTAGTCGTGTTTATTATTGCTTACGGTCAATGTGTCCCATTTCAATAAGCAAATTGCAATTCTGAAATTTGCCAGAGAGGGGAGAGAGAGAAGAAGCAGAGACAGTTTCCAGAGAGAAGAGAGGAAGAGAGAGAGGAGAGAGAGAGAGGAGATTGAGAGACGAGAGAAGAGAGTAGAGAGGAGAGCAGAGAGAAGAGAAAGAGAGAGAGAGGGGGAGGTGTGTTAGGAGCACGCATGTATGAGCAGGAGTAGCAGAAGGTAAGAGACCGATTCTAGCATCTACTCGCATGATCGAGAGCAGGAGATGAATATAGAGATGTTCGTAAGAAGAAGGCACCCCGGAAGACGACTCAGAAACAGACTGTGAGCCAGACACACAGTATTTTTCGTTATAGAACGACGATCGCCGCTATAGGCTGATCTGGATGTAGCGAGGTAACACGAGTAAGTGACCGATTAAGGAATTTGTAGAATGTACAGCGGCAGATGCATACCCGTAAGTACTGGAACGTGAACGCGTCAGTATGCAAAGAAAGAGAAGTAAGTAGAGAGTAGAGGTGGTCTTGTAGGGGGGAGAAGAGAGAGCAGAGAGAGAAAGAAGAGAGATTGAATATTCACGAGATGGATGCACGAGGAAGACCGACTAAGCAGAGTAGGAGGAGATGAGAGTAGAGAGAGAGCACGACAGAGAACTGGAGAGAGACGAAGGAGGGAAGACACGGAAGCAGGAAGGCAGACGGATGCTCAGATGATCGATGACTACTGATGTTCACGTATGGCAGATTACGACGCGCCTTCTGTTAACCAATAAATGAAGAAACACGAGACAGAGGAGAGAGAAGTACGGGGAGAAGAGATAGGCAGAGAGGCAGAGAGCAGGGACGAAAGAGGAGAGTGAGAGGGCAGAGAGAGAGCGGAGAGAACAGAGAGTGAGAAGAGTTTATGAACAGACCTTATCAAGTACTACAGATGAGAAGAAGTCTGTCACTTCCCACTTCCACGGATCAGGTGGAGATGAGAATGAGAGACGTTAGAGAGAGAGAGGAGACCTCTGGAGAGAGAGCAGAGAGTAGAGAGGAGAAGAGAGAGTGAGAGAGCAGAGAGGAAGAGGAGAGAGCAAGAGCAGAGAGAGAGAACAGAGAGGGAGAAGAGACAGCAGGTAAGACAGAGAGAGACGAGAGGAGAGAGAAGAGAGATTAGAGAGAGAAAAGCAGAGAGAGACAGAGAGAGAGCCCGTGGTGTGTGAGTCAACTACTAAACCGTTTGGGATAACTTCCAGTGTAAAACCACACATCACAATAATTAATTTAATAACAATCTCATAATACACGAGTCGGCAGAAATCCAGAGACATAGCTACCTGGTACGTGACAGTACAGTCTATAGTACAGTCTACAGTACACATCTACGGTACATGTCTACACGATAGTCTACAGTACAGGTCTACAGTATAGTCTCATACGGTACCGTTTTACAGCACATTTGGACAGTATAGTCTACAGTACAGTCTTACAAAGTAGACAGTACCACGTCTACGGTACACATCTACAGTATAGTCTACAGTACAGTCTACATTGCTATTAGTCTACCAGTACAGTCTACAGTACAGTCTAGACAGTATAGTTACAGTACAGTCTACAGTACGTCTACGTACCGTCTGACGGTACCACGTCTGCAGTAGTCTACAGTATAGTCTACAATACACGTCTACAGTACAGTTCTACAGTATAGTCTATAGTACAGTCCTATAGTACACGTACTTACAGTCCATGCAGTCTTACAGTACACGTCTACAGTACATGTCTACAGTTCAGTCTACACGTCCAGTCTATACACCGTCCAGCTCTACAGTACAGTCTAGTCTACAGGCCAGTCTACAGTACAGTCTACAGTACAGTCTATAGTACAGTCTACAGTACAGTCTACAGTACCCGCCTACAGTACACGTCTGCAGTAGTCTAAAGTACAGTCTCAAGTACAGTCTACAGTACAGTCTATAGTACACATTTACAGTACAGTCACTACGCAGTCTAGCAGTACCGTTACAGTATACGTCTACAGTCCAGTCTATAGTACACATTTACAGTAACAGTCTACAGTACAAGTCTACAGTACACGTCTACAGTATAGTCTACAGTACAGTCTACAGTACAGTTACACTACAGTCTATAGTATACTTAACATTTACAAGTACACATTTACAGTCCAGTCTACAGTCCAGTTCTACAGTACAGTCTACAGTACAAGTCTATAGTACATTTACAGTACACATATTACAGTCCAGTCTACAGTCAGTCTGCAGTACGAATGAATCAAGAAAGATATGTGAGGGAAAAGAAAAACCAGAGTGAATCTTCCAGAAACCCCTGTATAAACGTTCTAATGTTTTGCTTTTTCAACTGCAAAATGAATAGAGGTACAGAGGATTGTTTTAAAAGAAGGGATAGAGAGATGGGGGTGATATTGAGAGTGGGAGGGGGAGGGGAGGGGGGGGTTAAACAGGTGATCAGATGAAAGTGACCCGGCATGGTAGTCGTGTGGTTTGGGTCTTTATCGTTGTGTTCTATAAAGACATGGGACAGTCCTTTATACAGTCCAGCGCTTTGTGCTACCCTTACAGTTCCACTCGCCCCGGGTCCCCACTGTACGTAGGAGTGTGGGGGGGACATAGTGTGTGTGAGAGGGGTGAGTGATTGTGTCTGTGTGTCCACTGTGTGTGTATGTGTGTGTTTGTGTGTGTGTGTACATGTGCATATACAGTATGCGTGTGTATCTTGTGCGTGTGTATAGAGCCGAGGACCCAAAGTCATTGTCCCATTGGGGCATGCCACTTTGCCAGAAACAATTTGTCCCTTAGCTGGGCTGTGTGTGTGTGTGAGTGCATGCATGTGTTGCCTCATGAATACCAAGCAGGCAGCCAGACCCCAGGTTCTGGGTCTGCATACTTGGACGGACCCTGCCTCTAAACCTGGCAACTCACCCACTTCACTCTCTCTGGGGGCAATTTAGACAGAGGCTACCCTGCATGTCCAGTTCAAGGACTTCAGTTCTTTTTCTCCGCCAGTTTCCTTCCTCTCCGCTAGTTCAGTCAAGATATCTGTAGTTCAAGTCAGAGCCAGACAGGATCATATGCTCTGTCTGAATCACAGTCTCTCCCTACTGCAACCCCAGACTCCCAATACACCACATCACAACAGACTATAGCTGTTGGCTAACACCCTCCATAGAAACTCAGTGAGACGAAGAGAAAGAGGAAGGGAGAGAGACAGAGAGTTCAGTGTATAACTAAATGTAACTCCATATGAGACCCAGTAAAGCCAGTAGTCAGACAGTAAAAGTTACCAGTAAAGGTTGTGGGAGCAGTGTGGTATTCAGACCACATAAAGCCAGTCTGGTGGTTCTGGTCCTGAGGGTGCAGCCAGAGACAGACTGGACATATGAATGGTGTTATAGCAACAAGATCTCCCGGACTCACTTCATTATTCAACGTTTGTCCATGGGGGGATAAACGTCTATGGGTAAAGTGATAGTAGGTAAGGGTTAAGGTTGTTAAAACAGAAAAAAAACTTGACTGTTAAGCATTAAAAAAATGACAGTTAAGTTTAGGCAATAATTCCAACTGTTTAAGGTTAGGGTTAAGTTTTGGGATAAAGTTAAAACAGAAAAAATAAAAACGAGTGCCTAGCACTGGGATTGAACCCGCGATGCTTGGGACCTGGACAAACGTTGAATACTGATGTTTATCTCGTGTGATCTCGAGAGAAACTCAAGGGCTTCGCTTCGGGTGGGATGGCCTCATTCACGTAAAACCACTCAGCTAACACCACAGGGAGTGTGTGCTTCTACTCACCGTAGCGGTCAGCGTGGGCCCATGGAGCTGAGCGTGTAGTATGGCCTCATTCACGTGCCCCCTGACTCCAAGCAGGGCCAGTTCCAGGCTGTGTTGTCCGGCCACAGCATTGGTCAGTTCCTCCAGAGCCGCCACATACCTCCGCCAGGGCCCGTCCAGCTCGGCCACGCTCGCCAAGCACCCGCGCATCACGTTCAGGCAGTAGCCCACGCACGGCTTGATCAGCGTCAGCCCACGGCAGTGCGAGCAGTACTGCATCTTGGTCAAGCCACGTAAACACTCTTTGGTGAAGGAAACGTGTTCGGTGGCGTTCATGACTTCGGTGCCCTCGGCGAGGGCCAGGGATAAGGCTCGCCCGGCGCCCAGGGTGCGCCCCAATTCCTGAGCGAGCGTTTCGGGGTGATGGCCGAATGGGTTGACGTCCTGCCGTGTGGCGCGGAGACACTCGCCCCGCTCGCCGGACAAGCCACCATGGACGCCCACGCCCGGGTTGACCAGGCGCCCGTAGACGAGCGGGAAGAGGTTGTCGTGGAAACGGGCCACGGCAGCTTCGAGGGAGAGGTTGTGTCCACCGATGTAGAGGGAGAGGGAGGAGAACAGGGCGTTGACATGGGGGAGGGCCTCCCGGGAGAGGGGAGAGTAGGTGTCTTCCAGCAGGGAGGAGAGGTGGCCCTGGGAGAAGGAGAGCAGGTACTGGAAGGTGTCTGGAGGGAGGGGAGGGAGAAAGGGGGGGAGAAGACATCAGGGCCTGGTTACATTTACGTTAATAAAATAATGACAAAACAGAGTATTTAGGCAGTGTAGTATAGAGCGCATTCAGAAAGTATTCAGACCCCTTGAATTTTTCCACATCTTGTTACATTACAGCCTTATTCTGAAATGGATTAAATCGTTTTTTTCCTTCATCAATCTCAACAATACCACATAGTGACAAAGAGAAAACTTTTTTTAGTTTTTTTTGCAAATGTAGATTTTTTTTTTTTTTTTTAAGCTTTTTTGTAAGTATCAGAAACCCCTTTTTTTTTACAAACCTTTTTTTCAGTACTTTTGTTGATAGCAACTTTTGCGCAGCG
>NC_036871.1:14727440-14730606 GCF_002910315.2 Salvelinus sp. IW2-2015 | reverse complement strand
CATACTCAATCCTCTCCTCTCTCTCTAACATCTAATCTCTCCTCTCTCTCTCCTCATCTCTCTCTCATCTTCTACTGCTGCTCATCTCCCTCTCTGTCTCTCTCTCTGCTCTTGCTCTCTCTCTCTCAGTCCTCTTCAGAATGCTCTTCACTCTCTCTCTCGTCCCTCTCGTCTCTCATACTCCTCGTCTACTGCCTCCTCCTCTCTCCTCTTCTCCTCCTCCGTCTCTCATCTCCCTCGCTCTCTCTCTCTCATCTCTCTCTCCTCTCTCTCTCTCTCTCCTGCATCTCTCTCTCTCTCTGCTCTCTCATAGCTCTCTCTCGCTGCCTCTCTCAAATCGCTCCCCTCTCTCTCTCTCTCTCCTGTGTGGTGTGGTGTGGTTGTTTCTGATGTCATCTCTATTGCCATGCCAGCAGATGCAAGAAGCGAACAGCAACTTGATGAGAAAGCACTGAGACACGTGGCCAACCCAGCACATGTAATCACCACAGACAGCACGACACTTCGCAAAATCTAATGCACATCAAAGATACTAACACCACACTACAAGGACGATGGAATACGCATGACCGTCGAGGGTGGTAGTAAAAAAACACAACATACAGTACCTCAATATCTGTAGTTAATGTTTGTATGTGCTGTGCATGTTTGTGGTGTAATCACAACACACTTATAGAATCAGGACACTAATTCCTGGCCCAACCAGTACCCACACACAACAGACACAGACACCAGACACACACACACACACACACACACACACACACACACACACACACACACACACACACACACAGAGAGTGAAACCGAACAACAGTCATCTCTCCCAGTCAACAGCTGCATAACCTAATACCAGTGTGCTGTTAGGGACAGGGACACCCCACCAGGGACTCTCCTCTACGGCCCTAGAAAACCACAAGGCCAAGTTTATAACGTTCCACCGCATCATCACCACAGCAGCTCTGTGCACAAGCAAACAGTCACATATACATACAAGCACGCACACACACAATCAGGCGTTGGCGTTTGGTGTGTGTGTTTCGGGGAGGGTGTGTGTGTGTGCGTGCTTGAGTGCATGCATATGTGACTGTCTGCATGGCTGTGTGTGTGTGTGTATGTGTGTGTATATGCATGCGTGTACATGCACATGCTTTTGTATGTATATCCGTGCACGTGGGTGTGTGTGTGACGCACATCAAGCGTCCAATGAGTCATATTCTGTCTCTGGTTTAACAGCCACAGTGAGGTGACCAGATAGACAGTTGAGGTCGTGTGAATGTGACTGACAGACAGGCAGGGCTGTGTCTGTCACTGTACCCGATCAGGAAGATTAATAAAGTTAAAAGTCAAAGGTGAGAGGGCTGGGGATAATAGTCAAACAATACATCGTTGGGATAGAGAGGGGGAGAGAGAAAGAATGTGAGAGGGGAGGGGCAGAGATGGGATGAAAAGGGTAGAGGAAGAAAGAGAAGCAAAGCGAGAGAAGGAAAGAGAGAGGTCTAAATCAGAAGATAGCTAGAGAAAGAGGGAAAGAGAGAGAATAACTAAACAGAGTGACGGAGAGAAAACGACAGGAAGAAGATTGATGAAACGGAGGAAGGGATCAAGGGAAAAAGCAGAGAGAGAAACTCTCTGTAACCAGCTCAAAGCCTCCCCTCCCCAGCCCGTTGAGTTGAGCTGCAGCGGCAGTGCCAGTATGTTACAGGCCAGGCTGGTTGGCCTGGCCAGCGGGATGAAACCCACAGGGCACTCAGCCCCACTACGTGCCAGCAGGGTTGGGTTACAGCGTTACAGAGCTGTAGTCTTCAGGAGGCAGAGACCAGTCGTGACACAGACCCTCAGTCAAACAGCTCAAAGCAGGGCTAGTTAGACAGGGAGGCAGGCCGACCCAGTAAAATAGGAACATGTTAGTTCACCAAGCCATGATGTGCAAGCTTTTGTTCTGGTAGTGATACCCTTCAGCTAATCAAGGTCTTGATGATTGCTACTTCAATCGGGAGTGTTAGTGCTGGTTTGAAACAAAAGCCTGCAGCCTGCTCGCAACATGCCAACCACGGTAAGGTTGTAGCAAGATGACCTGAACAATCTATATAAAAAGTACAATTTACGACCACTCTCTCGGGAGCTAGGAATAGTAAGCGAACCAATCTAGGCTACTCCCTTTCGATATTTAGGTCTACACTTTGTGAGGACATCCTGTGTTGTATTAAATTAGAGGTGCGTGTTTTCACTCGATCCACCTCCGGGGGAATGAAACAAGACTAGAGAGACCAGAACAACTTCTGAACATGGAGAAAAACAACTACTGTATAACGTAGTGGACTCCACCTATTGAACCACACCGGGCTACGATACATCTGGCTTGAATAGACCCCGGGTCCTGAACCGGTCTCTGTGTCTCCACGGCTGTTAGCTCAAACACTTCCCTCTCAAAACACCGCTCTGGGACAACTGTCCACCTCTCAGGCACTGCTCTGACGAAGTCCAGACGCACACTAGGCCTAGTCTCTTCTTTAGTTCGTCTCTGTCTCTTTCTTCTAACGGATTTGGCTGTAGTCTTTGTGTTAAATCACATTGTTGATCCTCTCCTCCATCTTCTGGAGCAGGGGAATATAGTAGGGGAATATAAACCCAATACCAGTGAGAACTCCACCAAGTGGTCATCACGGTCAACTTGTGTTTGACCACTGTCTGACAGCTGTGTCTGCCGTTCTAGGACACAAACATCCCTCCCTGGGTGGCGATCATTATGCCTTCACTGTCTCTCACCAGAAAGAACTCTGGGATATGGTGAAATACCTTTAAGTCGTAATCATCAGTTTTTATGTGAGGCCATGATTAGCTATGATTAGCAATTTGTCAAGCAGTCTTTGAGTCCTGGACACATAGCATGACCCTAGCAAACTTTGTCTGCTTCCGTACACCACAGAACTCTAGCGCCTGCATTTTTGTGGCACTCCACGGTTTACAGCAATAGGGCTGGAGCCAAAACGTGTCATGAACACAATATTAAACCATGTTAAAGGGGTAGTTTAGCCCCCTTTAAAGGGCTGGTCGGGCAGTGAGTTAAGGTGGTGGTTTACCCCTTTAAAGTGTTGGCCGGGCAGTGAGTTAAAGTGGTGGTTTACCCCTTTAAAGTGTTGGCCGGGCAGTGAGTTAAAGTGGT
>NC_036871.1:14717040-14721600 GCF_002910315.2 Salvelinus sp. IW2-2015 | reverse complement strand
ATGGAAACAACCACACATTCACAGCCCAGTAAGCTGTACAACATCAGACATTCATACAGATGGGCCCAAACCAGCACAGAATAATACGGAGAGCACCACAGATCTCCTCAGAGGAAGCTTCAATAGATTTATTTTTTCTTTCCCCTAATTGTCATCTGACCCTTGTTGTTGGAACCAAAATATCCAAACACTCTTAGATAACTTTCTGGATACMACATTCACTCACAGTAAAGAAGGCATCAATCTARCAGTACAAAACATCAACTATATATTCAGGCAAAYGGCAAAAGAAGCACAATTGAAATTGATAAAAAACAAAMCAAAAAAGATCACAGATGACAACTGGTTTGATGCAGATTGTAAAATTATAAGGAAAAAACTTAGAACACTATCCAACCAAAAGCACAGAGACCCAAATAATGGTGAATTATGCCTTCATTACTGTGAGACTTTAAAACTCTATAAACGTACACTCAGAACCAAAAAAAGCACAGTACAACAGCAAGCAGCTGACACTAATTGAGGAGTCCATAAACACAAACAACTTCTGGCAAAATTGGAAAAAACTAAAAAAAACTAAACAAGAGGAATTAGCGATACAAAATGGTGACATATGGACAACCCATTTTAAAACACTCTACAACACCGTTCAAATTGACACAAACGCAGAACAATGGCAAATTCATGAGAAGTTCAATGGATTAGAAAAAGCTATGAAGGACAATCAAAATCCATTGGACTCCCCAATTACTGACCAGGAGCTCTATAAGAAACTTCAGGCCCTCAAATTTATAAAAGCATGCGGACCTGATGGCATCCTAAATGAGATGCTCAAACTCACTAGTGCAACATTTCAATTGGCTATATTAAAACTGTTTAATTTGATCCTGAATGTAGGTTATTTCCCTGACATCTGGAATCAAGGACTCATAACCCCAATCTTTAAGAACGGAGACAAATTTGACCCTAACAATTACAGAGGCATTTGTGTGAACAGTAACCTGGGGAAGGTTTTCTGTAGTATTATCAATGTAAGAGTTCTAAACTTCCTTAATAAGCACAATGTCTTGAGTAAAAGCCAAATTGGATTTATACCAAAGCATTTGATTCTATTTGGCATACAGGACTGTTCTACAAAGTTATTGAAAGTGGTGTAGGGGGTAAAACATATGACATAATTAAATCAATGTATACTGGCAATACGTGCAGCATTAAAATTGGTAAGAAAAGAACAGAATTCTTTAACCAGAGGCGGGGCCTTCGCCAGGGTTGCAATCTGAGCCCTGCACTCTTCAATATTTACATTAACGAATTGGCCACTAGTCTAGAAAAATCCTCAGCCCCTGGTGTTAGTCTCCACAATTCAGAAGTTAAATGCCTACTCTTCGCAGATGACCTATGCCTGCTGTCACCCACAGCACATGGCCTACAGCAGAGCCTGGACCTGCTAGAGTAGTACTGCCAGACCTGGGCCCTGGCAGTAAACCCCAAAAAGACTAAAATAATGATTTTCCAGAGAAGATCCAGATCTCAGGGAATTAGACCCAAGTTCTCAATTTGTACCAAATATATAGAGTACTGTACACACTACAATTACTTAGGTTTAAAAATAAGCTCAACTGGACACCTTAATGAGGCAGTGAATGAACTGAGAGAGACAAAGCACACAAGGGCATTCTACGCCATTAAATAGCAAATTCAAATTGAAATACCTATTAAAATGTGGCAAAAACGAATTGAATACGTCATTGAACCAATTGCACTTTATGGCAGCGAGGTGTGGGGTCCACTTGCAAAACAAGATATCATTAAATGTGACAAACACCCCATTGAAACCCTGCATGCAGAGTTCTGTAAGATTATCCTACATTTCCAGAGGAAAACTACAAACAATGCATGCCGGGCAGAATAAGGCCAATATCCACTAGTAATAAAAACTCAAAAAGAGCAATTCAGTTTTGGAAACATCTCAAATACAGTGAGCCCTTCTCATATCATTACCAAGCCCTGCAATRCCAAGAGCTGAGCAAAGAAAAGAGTCCCCTCATCCAGCTGGTCCTGGGGCTGAGTTCACAAACCTGTTCTACTAACACACTGAAGCCTCAGGACCAGAACATCCAATCAATCAGGATAAACCAAATTACAACACAGTCAAAACAAAACTATATTGCTTATTGGGAAACACAAGCACAAACACAAAGCAAAATGCAGTGCTATCTGGCCCTAAATCAACAGTACACTGTGGCTAAATATTTGACCATGGTTACTGATCAAAACCTTAGAAAAACGAAAAACATTGACAAAAGTACAGGCTCAGGTGAGCACAGCCTTAACATTGAGAAGGGTTAGACACAGGAAAACCTTGGCTCCCTGTAGAGGAAAAGGCTTGCAACCATGCCACAAACAGCAGGAACCTTGAGACGGAGCTGCATTTTCATGGGACAAAAATGCTCAAAAATATATAAAAACAGTTAGAGAGTGTCATTTTTTCCCAAATTATTAAACCCTTATTTCAAGTTCAAAGACCCTCTCTGATGAGGAGGGGCTACCCTTCCTGTTGGACTGGAGGACGCAGAGAGCTGTGGGTTTGGCCAGTGACATACTACATTGCTGCCTGCCATAAGATTGAGGAGACAGTGGTCTTGACAGACCAATCAACCTGCACAATGTACTCTACTGTATGCTTATTTGTCATTTGGTTGAAGGTATGGTTATTTTGACACTTGGTTTATTGTTGGTTCTGTTTTGTCCTGTTGACATTTTTTTGATTCTCATTTTTATTCATTTTTGTAAAATCCAAAGATAAGCTTGGCAATATGTACATTGTTAGCCGTTCAGCCAAATAGAAAGCAAAAATTGAATTGAAGAGAGAGACAAAGGAGAGAGACAGAGGACAGATAGAGGGAGAGAGAGAGAGAGAGAGAGGAGAGAGAGAGAGAGAGAGAGAGAGACAGAGAGACAGAGACAGAAGAGACAGCCAGAAAGAGAGACAGAGCGACAGCGAAGAGAGACAGAGGACAGCGAAGAGAGACAGAGAGAGAGAGAGAGAGAGAGAGAGAGAGAGAGGAGAGAGAGAGAGAGAGAGAGAGGAGAGAGAAGACGAGAGAAGAGAGAGGAGAGAGAGAGAGAGAGACGGAGAGAGAAGAGAAAAGACGCGAGAAGAGAGAGAGAGAGATCATAATCCACCCTGTACGCCACTTAAAACCACCAAGCATCCCGCCACACACATCAACATGGGGGACGAATAACTGGCGGGTTTTCCATCTATCTCACTTTCTCTCTCTCTGGAAGCGGGAACGAGGGGATGACCAAGATGCATAAAGCAGGCCAGGGGGACTCTTTAACGGCACGGTCGGAGTCACAAAGGGGGAGAGGGAGGAGGAGGAATGACACCAGGGCTATAATATGAATGGGGGAAGTGAGTGGGTTGGATGGGGAAGGAGGGAGGGAGAGCGATCGGGATAGGAGGAGGAAAGAACAGACCGCGAGTCAGAGGCGGAGCAAAATTGGGAGAGGGAGGGTTAGAGTGGGGAGAAGGGGCAGAGGGATGAAGAGCAAGGAGAGGGTGTGAGAGCAGGGGAGAGAGAGCGGAGAGAGAGGGGTGAGGGGTAGAGAGAGTGGGCCAAGCTCCCGGAGCTACCAACTGCAGACAGAGTTGAAGGTATTGAATGTGACTCACTACCCATAGTTATACCTGGCCACACACACACCAAATACACGTGAAGGCACACACACATACCACGCATGACAAGGCATAAATGCACACACACACCACTGCGAGTGACCGTGTGAAAGTCACTTGAAC
The DNA here is from genome assembly GCF_002910315.2 of Salvelinus sp. IW2-2015. Classification (NCBI taxonomy): domain Eukaryota; kingdom Metazoa; phylum Chordata; class Actinopteri; order Salmoniformes; family Salmonidae; genus Salvelinus; species Salvelinus sp. IW2-2015. Next base: position 14,717,795 of record NC_036871.1, on the reverse strand, counting down.
AACACTCTGGAGCACAGGAGGCCCCAACTTTTTTCCCCTTCCACCTATCTAGAGAACTGCCTCTGAACAGCTCGTCCACTTGACGTCCACTTACTGGCCAGACCATACTCTCCTCTTTCTTTTTATTTTCTAATTCATCATTTCTTTACTGACGTCCGCTGTTTGGCCAGCCATCTCTCTCACTCTCTCGCTTCCCTCTCTGCTATAATCTGTCTTTCAATCTCTCGTGTTGCGCTTCCTTCCTCTCTCTTTTTCTGTAAGGGCCAGCTCGCCAAGCTCTCCCTCCTCCTCGTCTCTCCTACCTGTCTCGCTCTCGTACATTCAAGCTTCCCATCTCTCCCTCTTGCGCTCCATTCTTCTCTCCCTCCCTCTCTCCTCTCTCTCAGTGTTATCATGTCCACCCCGCATAGACGGAGGTTCACAGGGAATTCGGTCAATTTAATGTGATGTGAATGACTCTGGGCCGGGATCATGGCCTGACACTGATTGATTTATCTATCTCTGGTATGGGGATTGAGTGTGACCCCTGATTCCAGTACACAATACACACACTTTCCAGAACAACACCTTCCCTGCTCAGACAGTCCTGGCCATTCTTTTATATAACCCCCGACTCTGACCTTTTTCTCTTCTCATTAGTGTTCACACCAGTCGTTCTCCTCTCCCTGGCTTCCTGACAGAAAGGACAGGAAATGCACAGGGGCGACTGGTGGAATAACTGGGGAGTGAATGACGCACCAAAGATCTTCTCCTCT
>NC_036871.1:14708541-14717015 GCF_002910315.2 Salvelinus sp. IW2-2015 | reverse complement strand
CGAAAAACCTTGGCTCCCTGTAGAGGAAAGGCTGTGCAACCATGCACAAACAGCAGAACCTTGAGACGGAGCTGCATTTTTCATGACAAAAATGCTCAAAAATTATTTTAAAAAACAGTTAGAGAGTGTCATTTGTCCCAAAATTGTAAACCCTTATTTCAAGTTCAAAGACCCCTCTCTGATGAGAGGTAGGCTACCCTCCTGTTGGGAGAGGACGCAGAGAGCTGTGGGTTGGCAGTTGCAACATCACATTGCTGCTGCCATAAGATTGAGGCGATCAGTGTCGACAGACCAATCAACCTGCACAATGTACTCTACTGTATGCTTATTTGTAATTTGTTGAAGTGTATGCGTTATTTTGTACACTTGGTTATTGTTGTTACTGTTTTTTGTCCTGTTGACATTTTTTGATTCTCATTTTTATTCATTTTTGTAAATATCCAAAAATAAGCTGGCAATATGTACATTGTTACCGTTCAGCCAAATAGAAAGCAACATTGAATTGAGAGAGAGACAAAGGAGAGAGACAGAGACAGATAAGAGAGACGAGAGAGAGAGAGAGAAGGAGAGAGAGAGAGGAGAGAGAGAGACAGAAGAGACAGAGACAGAGAGACAGCGAGAAGAGAGACAGAGCGACAGCGAAGAGAGACAGAGGACAGCGAAGAAGACAGAGACGAGAGAGAGAGAGAGAGAGAGAGAGAGAGGAGAGAGAGAGAGAGAGGAGAGAGAGAGAGAAGACGAGAGAAGAGAGAGGAGAGAGAGAGAGAGAGACGAGAGAGAAGAGAGAAGAGCCGAGAGAGAGAGAGAGAGATCATAATCCACCCTGGACGCCACTAAAACCACCAAGCATCCCGCCACACACATCAACATGGGGGACGAATAACTGGGGTTTTCCATCTATCTCACTTTCTCTCTCTCTGGAGCGGAACGAGGGGATGACCAGATGCATAAAGCAGGCCAGGGGGACTCTTTAACGGCACGGTCGGAGTCACAAAGGGGAGAGGGAGGAGGAGGAATGACACAGGGCTTAATATAATGGGGGAAGTGAGTGGGTTTGGATGGGGGAAGGAGGGAGGAGAGCGATGGGGATAGGGGAGAAAGACAGAACGCGAGAGAGGGGGAGAAATGTGGGAGAGGGAGGGGTTAGAGTGGGGAGAAGGGGGCAGAGGGATGAGAGCAAGGGAGAGGGGTGAGAGCAGGGGAGAGAGAGGGAGAGAGAGGGGTGAGGGGTAGAGAGAGTGGGCCAACTCCCGAGCCTACCAACTGAGACAGAGTTGAGGTAATGATGTGACTCACTACCCATAGTTATACTGGCCACACACACACAAATACACGTGAAGGCACACACACATACACACGCATGCAAAGGCATTAATGCACACACACACACTGCGAGTGGACCGTGTGAAAGTCACTTGAACAACACTCTGGAGACAGAGGCACTCCCTTCCACCTTCTAGAGAACTGCCTCTGAACAGCTCTCCACTGACGTCCACTACTGGCCAGACATCTCTCCTTCTTTCTTTTATTTTCTAATTCACTCATTCTTTACTGACGTCCGCTGTTGGCCAGCCATCTCTCTCACTCTCTCGCTCCCTCTCTGCTATAATCTGTCTCTCAATCTCTCGTTTGCTCTCCTTCCTCTCTCTTTTTCTGTAAGGCCAGCTCTCCAGCTCTCCCTCCTCCTCTCTCTCCTACCTGTCTCGCTCTCTGTACATTCAGCTCTCCATCTCTCCCTCTTTCGCTCCATCTCTCTCCCTCCCTCTCTCCTCTCTCTCAGTGTTTCATGTCCACATAGACGGAGGTTCACAGGGAATTCGGTCAATTTAATGTGATGTTAATGACTCTGGGCCGGATCATGCCTGACACTGATTGATTATCTATCTCTGGTATGGGGATTGAGTGTGACCCCTGATTCCAGTACACATACACACACTTCCAGACAACACCTCTCCCTGCTCAGACATCCTGGCCATTCTTTATATAACCCCCGACTCTGACCTTTTTCTCTTCTCATAGTGTTCACACCAGTCTCTCCTCTCCCTGGCTCCTGACAGAAAGGACAGGAAATGCACAGGGACTGGTGGGAATAACTGGGAGTGAATGACGGCACCAAAGGTCTGTCCTGCTGGACACAGGAAGAGAACTGGTCTCAGATATGTTTGTGCTCTACTTGCCATTGGCGTGACAATGACCGTAGGAGTTGGCAAGAACTGATCTGGGACCAGGCTCCAGGAAGAGGCCTAGCCCGGACTAATTAACTACAGGATGACTCTCATCAATGGGGCGGACAATCGTGCATCGAGGGATCAGATTATAGGAAGGGATGGAGGGATGAGAGGAAAGAGAGAAGTGGGGGATGAGAGGAGGGTGAGGATTAGACAGGGAGGTGACCTTCTCCTGATTAATCAGGAAATTCCTCTTGATCGTTATCTATTTCTTAGATCATTGGAATTGTGAAATTGAAAAGATGTGTATTTTTTCAGTCTGATGTTCACTGTTGTGCTTCCCCTAATACTCCTGGGTGGATATAAAGGGGAGAGGCCACCCTAAGTGGCTTTGGATAAAAGTGTAGAATAGAGTATAATATTATATAATATCGAGGGGAAGGGGAACATGGAGAGGTGGAGAGGTGTGGCGGGGATGGGAGGAGGTGGAGAGGTGTGGAGGGGATGGGAGGAGGTGGAGAGGTGTGGAGGGGTTGTGGCGGGATGGGAGGAGGCTGGGAGGTGTGGCTGGATGGAGAGGTGGAGAGTGGGCGGGGATGGGAGGAGGTGGAGAGATTGTGGCGGGACGGGAGGAGATGGAGAGTTGGCGGATGGAGGAGTGGAGAGGTGTGGCGGGATGGGAGGAGGTGGAGAGTGTGGCGGGGATGGGAGTAGGTGGAGGGTGTGGCGTGGATGGGAGGAGGTGGAGAGGTGTGCGGGATGGAGGAGGTGGAGAGCTGTGGCGGGATGGGGAGGAGTTTTGGAGAGATGTGCGGGATGGGAGGAGGTGTAGGCAGGGATGCGGAGGAGTGGAGAGTGTGGAGGGGATGGGAAGGAAGGTAGAGTGTGTGGGATGGGGAGGAGTGGAGAGGTGTTGGAGGGGGATGGAGGAAGTGGAGAAGGTGTGCTGGATGAGAGGGGTGGAGAGGTGTGCGGGATTGGGAGGAGGTGGAGAGGTGTGGTAGGGTATGGGGGAAGTGTGACGGTGTGGAGGGATGGGTGTAGGTGGAGAGGGTGGAGGGGGGAGAGGTGGAGAGGTGTGGAGGGGATGGGGGGAGGTGGAGAGGTGTGGGAGGGTGGTGAGAAGGGGAAGGTGGTAGAGAGTAGTGGAGGGGATGGAGTAGATGTTGGAGAAGGTGTTTTGAGGGGATGGGAGGAGGTGGAGAGGTGTGCGGGGATGGGGAGGAGGTGGAGAGGTGTGGCGGGGATGGGAGGAGGGAAGTGTGGAGGGGATGGGAGGAGTGGAGAGGTGTCGAGCAGGCCCCGGAGGAATGGGGGAGGTGGGAGAGGTATCTGTGGCCTGGGCCGCCGATGGGAGGCCGTGAAGGGTGCTCCCCTTGCGCCGGCTGGATGGGAGTCGACGCGCGGAGAGATGGTTCCCATCCCCCCTTTTGTGCTGGCCTCACCTCCTGGGCGATTGGCCCCCTGAGGAGGTGGAGGCCGGGATGGGAGGCACGGTGGAGAGGTATGGGCGGCATGGCCTGAGGATGGTGGAGACGGTTGGGAGGGCGATGGGAGGAAGTGGAGAGGTTGTTCTGGCGGGATGGGGTAGGAAGTGGCATTGAGGTGTGGAGGGGATTGGGAGGAGTGGAGGGCCTCTGTGGGCCGGGGATGGGAGGAAGTGGAGAGGCCCTCTGTGGCGGGTCGGATGGGAGGAGGTTGGAGAGGTGTGGCGGGGTTGGAGGAGGTGGAGAGGTGTGGAGGGGATTGGGAGGAAATGGATGAGGCCTGTGGCGTGATGGGAGGAGGTCGAGAGGTTTGTGGGCGGGATGGGAGGAGGTGAGAGGTTGTGGCGGATGGTGAGGAGGTGGAGAGGTTGTGGAGGGTGATGGAGGAAGTGTGAGAGCATGTGTGCGGGGATGCGAGGAGGTGGAGAGGTTCCTGTGTGGCGGGGATGGTAGGAGGTGGAGAGGCCATGTGGCGGGGATGGGAGGAGGTGGAAGAGGTGTGGAGGGGATGGAAGAGCGTGGAGAGGTGTGGCAGGGGCATGGGAGGAGTGGAGAGGTGTGGGCGGGATGGGAGGATGGGGCAGAGGTGTGGCGGGATGGGAGGAGGTGGAAGGCTGCTGGCGGGATGGGGAGGAGGTGGAAGAGGCTGTGGCGGGATGCGCGAGGAGGTGGAGAGGTTGTTGGCGCTGGATGGGAAGGAGTGTGGAGAGGTGTGGCGGGGAGGGAGTAAGGTTGGGAGAGGTGTGGCTTTGGGATAGGGAGGAGGTGGAGAGGTGTGGCGGTGGATGGGAGGAGGTGGAGAGGTCGTGGCGGGAGTGGAGGAGGTTGGAGAGGTTGTGGCGGGATGGGAGTAGGTGGGAGAGGTGTGGCGGGATTGGGATGGAGGTGGAGAGTTTGCATGTGGCGGGTGGGGAGTGGGATTGGAGGGGATGGAGGTGGAGAGGTGTGGCGGGGATGGGAGGAGTTGGAGAGGTGTTTGGGCGGGATGGGAGGAGGTGGAGAGGGTGTGCGGGGATGGAGGAGGTGGAGAGGTTGTGAAGGGTGGGGGAGTGTGTAGGGGTGGGGCAGAGGCGATGGGAGTGGTAGGAGGAGTGAGGGTGGCGGAGGGTGGGAGGAGGTGTGAGAGGGTGTGGCGGGAGTGGAGAGTGGAGGTCGGTAGGAGGTGTGTGAGGGCGATGGTAGAGAGTGGAGGGCTGTGGCCGTCGGTGATGGGAGGAAGGTGGAGAGGTGTGGGGTTGTGGAGGTGGAGGCGTGGAGAGGTGTGAGGGATGTGGTAGGGAAGTGGTGAGGGTGGGGGGAGGTGTAGGTGGTGGAGAGGTGTTATTGGGCGGGGATGAGGAGAGTGAAGGTGGACGAGGATGTGGCGGGGATGGAGGAAGGTGGAGCGGGGATGGGAAGAAGGGTGGAGAGGTGTGGCGGGTGACTGGCAGGATGGTGGAGAGGTGTGGAGAGGATGGCGAAGGAAGTTGTGAGAGGTCGTGGCGGGATGGGAGGAGGTGGAGATGGTGTGGAGGGGATGGGAGGAAGTGGAAGGGGTTCCTGTGGCGGGATGGGAGGAAGTGGAGAAGGTGTGGCGCGGGTGACAAGTGGGAGAGGTGGGAGAGGATGTGGCGGGTTGGGAGGAGTGGAGAGGCTGTTGGCGGGCGACTGGGAGCAGGGGGTTGGAGAGGTCGTGGGCTGGATGGCGAAGGAGGTGGAGAGGTGTGGCGGGATGGAGAGGAGACCTCGAGGTTTTGGTGGCGGGGATGGGAGGAGTGGATGAAGGTGTGGCGGGATGGGAGGAGGTGGAGAGGTTGTGCAGGGATGAGGGAAGGTGGAGAGGTGTGCTCGGGATGGGAGAGGGTGGAGAGGGTTGTCGGCCGGGATGGGGAATGAGGTGGGATGAGTGTGGAGGGGATGGGAGAGAGTGGAGAGGTTGTGGCGGTGATGGAGGAGGGTGGAGAGGTTGGCGAGTGGATGGGAAGGAAGTGGAGAGGTGTGGATGGGGATGGGAGGAGGCTGGAGACGGTGTGGAGGGGATGGAGGAAGTGGAGAGGGTTCTGTGCGCGGGGATGGGAGGAGGTGGAGAGGTGGGAGGGGATGGGAGGAGGATGGAGAGGTGTGGGAAGGGATGGCGAGGAAGTGTGGATGAGAGAGGTGTGCGGGATGAGGAGGTGAGAGAATCTGGAATGTGGCGGGCGGAGAATAGAGAAGGAGGTGGAGAGGTGTGTTGTAGAGAGGTGGTAGTCGGAGGGAAGTGGAGAGTGTGGACGGGATGGGAGGAGTGGGAAGGTGATGGCGGGATGGGAGGAGGTGAGAGGTGTGGCGGGGGATGGGAGTAAGTGGAAGAGGTGTGGGGGGGATGGGAGGAGGTGGGAGAGGTGTGGAGGGGATGGGAGGAGGTGGAGAGGTGTGGCGGGATTGGGAAGGAGGTGGAGATTGTGAGCGGTGATGGGAGGAGTGGTGGAGAGGTTGGGAGGGAGGAGTGGAGAGGAAGTGGCGGAGGATGAGACGTGTGGCGGGGAGTGGGAGGACCCGGTGGAGATGGTGTGGCGGGGATGGAGGAGGTAGGAGAGGAATGTGCGGGGATGGGAGGAGGTGGAGAGGCTCAGTGGCCCGCGATTGGGAGGCAGGTGGAGACTGGTTTGGCAGGGCCATGAAGAGGAGGTGAGACGGCCCCCTCCCCCTGTTCGGCCCTCACGGGCGCGATGGGAGGAGGTTGCCGCGAGCCGGGTGCAGGGAGCAGTGTGGCAGAGGTGTGCGGGGAGTCGAGCCGCCCAATACAGGAAGTAAGTATGAGTGATGTTGTGCATGTGTGATGTTCGACTCGCCTACATGATCCCCCGAAATTATTGTTTCTCACTTCCTGACAACTATTCTTTCAAATTGATGTTAAAAACAATCAAAGGAAACATTTCATAATTTCCATTTCAAATTACTGTATTGTAAAAATTGTCCTTCCAAGTTTAGTCTGAGTATCAAAGCAATAAACATCAATAGTGCATGAGAACATTGTCCATTTATATTTCTTTTGAGAGACCTTGGTCCTGTGTGGTGTGTTGTTCATGTGAATTAATTCTGGTGTTCTCGGCCAAAAATGACCGCCCCGATGGGTATACGCAAATAATACATATTATTATCACCTAATGTGTGTGTGTGTAGGGAGAAGTCTTTTTAATATCGGTTAGACTTAAGTATCTGGGTGGAAGATTTACACATTTTTAACTTCTGTTTCCCTATTTATTGTTCTGTATGGCCTTCTTTGACCTGTGGGTAGCTCATCACAATTAGTTTGCTGAATAAAGAAGAAAGCATAATCCCGTATGGGATTGATTGACTAACAAAATACTCTAGATTTGAAGACCTATTGGCTATTTATTCACAAGGACTACTTCACTGTCGAGTTTCCTGCCTCTCTGCGCTCCTCACCAGTTTCATTGATTCAAAATGTGAATCAGAGAGCCTCACATGTCACACCCCTGGATCTGTTCACCCTGTCCTGTGATTGTCTCCACCCCGTCCAGGGTGTCGCTTGTTTTCCCCAGGTATATAATCCCTGTGTTTCCTTGTCTCTCTGTACCAGTGGTAGTATATCCCTGTGTTTTCCTGAGGTCTCTCTCGGTGTGACCAGTTGTATTTATCCCTTGTAGTCTTCCTGTCTCTCTGCGCCAGTGTATTATCACCAGTGTGTAGCTGTTTACATGTCAATCTGTACCGAGTGTATTTATCCCTGTGTTTCCTGTTGCTCTCGTTTTCCAGTAAGTGTGATTTATTCCCTGTGTTCCTGTCTCTCTTAACCATGTAGTTTATCCCTGATGTTTCCTGTCTCTCTGTGCGCAGTGTATTATCCCGTGTGTTGTCCATTGTCTCTCTGGGCCAGTGTATATATCCCTGTATTTTCCTGTCTCTCTGCTGCCCAGTGTATAGTTCCTTGTTCCTTTCTCTGCCATTAAAGTTGGTGTACCTGTGTTTTCCTGTCTCTCTGGGCCAGTGTATTATCCCTGTGTTCCTGTCTCTACTTTGCTACGCAGTGATATATCCCTGTAGTTTCTGGTCTCTCAAGCTTGAAGTGTACCAGTTATTTAATTCCGCGTGTGGTTTCCTGTCTCTCTGCTTAGCAGTGTATTGTATCGTGTGTTTCCTTGCTCTCTACCAGTGTATTTATCCATGTGTTTTTCCTGTCTCTCTGTGCCGGAGTGTATATATCCCTGTCCCCCCTGTGCCATGTAATATCCCCGTGTTTGCCGGTCTCTCTGTGACAGTGATATAGTAATTCCCTTGTGTGTCCTGTCTCTTTCGCTTGTACCAGTGTATTTATCCCTGTTTTCCAGGTTCTCCGTGTTACCAGTGTATTGGTATCCCGTGTGTTTCGCTGTCTCTGGCCAGTGTATTTATGAGTGATCCCTGTAGTTTGCGCTTCCTGCTGAGGCGCAGTGTATTGTGGGCGCCCTGTTGGTTTCCTGTCCTCTCTGTACCCAGTTGATGTCTGATCCCTGTGTTCTGTCTCTCTGTGTCCAGGTGTATTTATCACCTGTGTTCCTTCTCTCCTGTGCCAGTGTATTTATCCCTGTGTGTCCTTGTCTGCTCGGTGTACGGGAGGTATATATTCCTGTTGTCCTGTCTCTCTGGGCCAGTTCGTTAATGTATCGTACCAGAGTGCCTACCAGCAGTGTTTCCGGGCATCCCGCCCAGGTTCCCGTGCTTTGGGCCTTGTATCTCCGGCTGTTTGGCTAGTCCTTCGCCGCCGATTGTCTACCTGTTTGTGTGTTCTTGGATGCTCCCGACGCCGCCCGCGCATGCTGGCGCCGTACTCGGCATATTGTCGTGCAGCGAGCTGGCT
>NC_036871.1:14703222-14708516 GCF_002910315.2 Salvelinus sp. IW2-2015 | reverse complement strand
ACACACACACACACACACACACACACACACACACACACACACACACACACACACACACACCATTATGATTGGATGGGACATGAAGGGTTGGAGCCGGAAATCAGTCCTAATTTGAACATGACATGGTGTAGACGAGTAATAATGTCATCATATCGACCTCATAATGTCCTCTGGCGCCATAACTATGACCCCTCAAAGCATCCACACACAGAGAGAGAACTAAGGAGAGAGGGAGAAAGAGAGAAAGAGAGAGCGTGAGAGCGACATCAGAGGGAAGGAAAGGTAAGAGACAGAGAGATTGCCATCAAGATAACACTGTTTATGTAAAAAAAATAAAAAATACAAAACAGCAGACAAGACAAAACACAGAGCCTATGATGATTCACAACCTCGTATATATACACACACACACACACACACACACACACACACGTTCACCATAATTTTATTATCATTTGTTATCATCTCCAACTCATAAAATATGTGTTTGTTCCTATGCCACCCGGGCAGATCATAATTGGCCCAGCGGGAAATACAGAAACACACACACACACAAAAACACACACACACACAAAAACACAATAATACTAATGGAATTTCCCCTGGGCTTAATAGTGGATGGAGAAAGGTGTGTAAACAGAGACTGAGGAGAGCTTTGGATGGGGAGAGATTTTGTCTCTGCCTGACTGCCTGTCTCTATCTCCGCAGATTGGAGCCTAGGAAAGACGATGGGAGAGAGAGGGAGAGGGAGAAGAGAGAAAGAGAGAGCTACAACAGAGTTACAACCGCTGTTGAGGATACAGACACACAGGCTCCTCAGAAAGAGACAGAGAGCGAAACAGAGACAGACAGACACACAGACAGAAACTTCCTGAGGGAATGACAGACAAGACACTGGAGTTGAACTGAACACTGAACACCCTGTGTGGGAGCCCAGGAAGAAAGACGTTCACAGGGGGACGGCCTAGATAGGTTTATCTGTGTCTCACAGGATCTCAGGAGACACACAAACACGAGAGTTCCCAAACCCATCATACACAGACGAAGATCAGCTCATTACCCGACCTTAACAAGAGTCTCACCATCACATGACTTCTCTTTCAAATCAGTTAAGGGGCTTGGGCTGTTGCACTTAAACGCGCAGAGTTTTGATTTTAAAGCATTGTTGTTATCAGTGATCTTGTACCTATAAACCTGAGTAACACTGTTAGCACTGAGTCTGTTTGCCCTAGTAGGAAGCCCACTCTGGGCAGCTCTCCTTGTTAGCTCAAATGTAAATCTCACTGACATGTCTACCTCTGATAAGCTTCCCAGCAAAGCACTAAATACTAACCAGCAACCCAGAAAAGGGCTCAAACTAGCCCACATTAACATATGTGGCCTGATAAACAAGGTTCATCAAATCGATAACTTGCTAACATCAGACAACATTCATATACTGGTCATCTCTGAAACTCACTTAGATAATTCATTTGATGACACAACGGTAGAAGAGACAGGAATGGCAACGGGGGTGGTGTTGCTGTATATATTCAGAGTCGTATTCCTGTAAAGCTTAGAGAGGATCTCATGTCAAACGCTGTAGAAGTAATATGGCTACAGGTTCACCTGCCTCACCTAAGGCCTATTCTTGAGGGACGTTGCGATAGACAGTGCTCGACTTGGGCCGGAGCTGTCTGGAATGCGGTACTGGCACTTCACATTTTTGGGGAATTGCGTACCAGCTCCTCTATAAAAACAAAGTAACCTATCGCTGGCCCAGATTCACACACAGAGGCAAAAAAGTTTGATCAAAGCAGAATGCTTAATTGAATAGCAATGGAGAGTGGGCAATCATTTTCCGATTCTGCTTTGTTCACGTTTATCTGTGAATCTGTGGGTGACAGTAGAATGTTCCAGATTGCACAGATTGAAAATGTGCCAGCCTGAATGGCACGATGAGCTGTTCCAAGTTGTCAAATTAAGGGTTGAAAGGTCATGAAAAGTCATGGAAATTAGTTTCATAATTGTTGATAATGTAATTCATGAAAGCACACTTTTAAATATGAAACTACATATCTGCCATTATCGGATTGATCCTTCAGTGCATGTCTGCGGTGCTGCGTGTGTACCAGTACGAGTGGGCCGTTGCCCGAGGAGAGAGAGCGCGACATTTCAGCAGCAGGTATAAAATAATGTCAGACAGACTAATTAGATCACCAATTCAAAACATAACTTGTAGCCGTTATCTCGCTAGTTAAATATAGCTAACTAAGCATTCATTTAATTGTCGCCTTTCCACCGGCACTGTAGAGCCTTAACAAATCTGCACCGTTGCTATTTCGCAACAAAGCATCCTTCACTCATGCTGCCAAACATACCCTTGTCAAACTGATTATCCTACCAGTCCTTGATTTCGGCGATGTCATTTACAAAATAGCCTCCAACACTCTACTCAGCAAATTGGATGTAGTCTATCACAGTGCCATCCGTTTTGTCACCAAAGCCCATCTGTAAATAGCCCACCCAACTACCTCATCCCCATATTGTTATTTTTTTTTTTGCTCCTTTGCACCCCAGTATCTCTACTTGCACATTCATCTTCTGCACATCTAATGTGTAATTATTTCGCCACTATGGCCTATTTATTGCCTTACCTCCCTAATCTTACTATATTTGCACACACTGTATATACATTTTTCTATTGTGTTATTGACTGTACGTTTGTTTATATGTAACTCTGGGTTGTTGTTTTTGTCGCACTGCTTTGCTTTATCTTGTCCAGGTCGCAGTTGTAAATGAGAACTTGTTCTCAACTGGCCTAAACTGGTTAAATAAAAAATATTWAAAAAATTAAAACCAACAGTGCAGTTAAAGAAGAATAAAATATTTACCAAGGCTAAAATAAAAATGTATAATAAAAAGTAACACAATAAGAATAACAATAACAAGGCTATATACAGGGGGCACCGGTACCGTGTCAGTGTGCAGGGGTACAGGCTAGTTGAGGCAATCTGTACATGTAAGTGGGGGCGAAGTGACTATGCATAGGTAATAACAAACAAACAGTAAGTAGCAGCAGTGGCCAACAGAGGGGTCAATGTAAATTGTCCAGTGGCGATTTTTATGAATTGTTCAGCAGTCTAATGGCTTGGAGGTAGAAGCTGTGGTGGTAGAAGCTGCCTTTTGGTCCTTGACTTGGCACTCCGGTACCGCTTGCCGTGCGGTAGCAGAGAAAACAGTCTATAACTTGGGTGACTGGAGTCTCTGACAATTTTATGGGCTTTCCTCTGACACCGCCTATTATATAGGTTCTGGATGTAGTGCCTCATGGTCAGATGCCGAGCAGTTGCCATTCCAGGCGGTGATGCACCCGGCAGGATGCTCTCGAGGGTGCAGTAGTAGAACCTTTTGAGGATCTGGGGGCCCATGCCAAATCTTTTCAGTCTCCTGAGGGGGAAAATGTGTTGTCGTGCCCTCTTCACGACTGCCTTGGTATGTTTGGACCATGTTAGTTTGTTGGAGATGTGGACACCAAGGAACGTGAAACTCTTGACCCGCTCCACTACAGATTAGGTCCTTTGTCTTGCTCACATTGAGGGAGAGGTTGTTGTCCTGGCACCACACTTGACCCGCTCCAATACAGCCCAGTTGATGTTAATGGGGGCCTGTTCAGCCCGCCTTTTCCTGTAGTCCACGATTAGGTCCTTTGTCTTGCTCACATTGAGGGAGAGGTTGTTGTCCTGGCACCATACTGCCAGTTCTCTGACCTACTCCCTATAGGTCGTCTCATCATTGTCGGTGATCAGGCCTACCACTGTTGTGTCATCAGCAAACTTAATGATGGTGTTGGACTCGTGTTTGGCCACGCAGTTGTGGGTGAACAGGGAATACAGGAGGGAACTAAGTACACACCCCTGAGGGGCCCCAGTGTTAAGGATCAGTGCGGCAGACGTGTTTTTGCCTACTCTTTCCCCTGGTTGGAGGCTTGTCAGGAAGTCCAGCATCCAGTTGCAGAGGGTGATGTTTAGTCCCAGAGTCCTTGGCTTAGTGATGAGCTTCGTGGGCACTATGGTGTAGCACGCTAACTGTAGTCGATGAACAGCATTCTCACATACAGTGGGGAGAACAAGTATTTGATACACTGCCGATTTTGCAGGTTTTCCTACTTACAAAGCACCACAACACAGGGCCACTTGGGATGGTGAAAGATGGGTCGTGGCTGGGTCTTCCAGCATGACACCGCACCCGAAACACACGCGCAGGGACTAGGAGTGGCTCCGTAAGAAGCATCTCAAGGTCCTGGAGTGGCCTAGCCAGTCTCCAGACCTGACCCAAAGAAAATCTTTGGACGGGAGCCGAACGCTCTGTATTGCCCGCGACAGCCCAAACCTGAAGGACTGGAGAAGGTTGTACTGGAGGAGTGGGCCAAAATCCCTGCTGCAGTGTGTGCAAACCTGGTCGAACTACAGGAAACGTATGATCTCTGTAATTGCAAACTAAGGTTTCTGTACCAATATTAAGTTCTGCTTTCTGATGTATAATACTTATGTCATGCAATAAAATGCAATTAATTACTTAAAATCATACAATGTGATCTTTTCAGGATTTTTGTTTACCTCCGTCTCTCACAGTTGAAGTGTACCTATGATAAAAATCAGACCTCTACATGCTTTGTAAAGTAGGAAAACCTGCAAAATCGTCAGTGTATCATACTACTTTGTTTCCCACTGTAAGTGTCCTTTTGTCCAGTGAGAGGGGCGGTGTGGGAGTTCGATTGAGATTGCGTCATCTGTGGGATCTGTTGGAGCGGTATGCGAATTGGAGTGGGTCTAGGTTGTCGCGGGAGAATACTGTTGATGTGAGCCATGGCCAGCCTTTCAAAGCACTTCATAGCTACGGACGTGAGTGCCACGGGGCGGTAATCATTTAGGCAGTTACCTTCGCTTCCTTGGCACAGGGACTATGGTGGTCTGCTTGAGACATGTAGGTATTACAGACTCGGTCAGGGAGAGGTTGAAATGTCAGTGAAGACACTTGACAGTTGGTCCCGCGCATGCTTGAGTACACATCCTGGTAATCCGTATGGCTTTGTGAATGTTGACCTGTTTAAAGGTTTAGTTCACATCGGCTACCGAGAGCGTGATCACACAGTTATCCAGAACAGCTGTTGCTCTCGTGCATGCTTCAGTGTTGCTTGCCTTAATCGAGCATAAGGCATTTAGCTCGTCTGTAGGCTTGCGTCACTGGGCAGCTCACGTCTGGGTTCCCTTGTAGTTATGTAATAGTTTTCAAGCCCTGCCACATGTTCGTAT
>NC_036871.1:14698823-14702334 GCF_002910315.2 Salvelinus sp. IW2-2015 | reverse complement strand
CCGACGAGCGTCAGAGCCGGTGTAGTAGGATTCAATCTTAATCCTGTATTGACGCTTTGCTTGTTTGATGGTTCGTCTGAGGGCATAGCGGGATTAGTGTCCCGCTCCTTGAAAGCGGCAGCTCTAGCCTTTAAATCGATGCGGATGTTGCCTGTAATCCATGGCTTCTGGTTGGGATATGTACGTACAGTCACTATGGGGGTGACGTCATCGATGCACTTATTGATGAAGCCGATGACTGAGGTGGTGTATTCCTCAATGCCATTGGATGAATCCCGGAACATATTCCAGTCTGTGCTAGCAAAACAGTCCTGTAGTGTAGCATCTGCATCATCTGACCACTTCCGTATTGAGCGAGTCACTGGTACTTCCTGCTTTAGTTTTTACTTGTAAGCAGGAATCAGGAGGATAGAATTGTGGTCAGATTTGCCAAATGGAGGGCGGGGGAGAGCTTTGTATGTATCCTGTGTGTGGAGTAAAGGTGGTCTAGGATTTTTTCCCCCTGGTTGCACAAGTTTGCCTGCATTAAAGTCCCTGGCCACTAGGAGCGCCGGTTCTGGGTGAGCATTTTCTTCTTTGCTTATGGCCTTATAGAGTTTGTTGAGAGAGGTCTTAGTGCCGGGGAAGGGGGGTTATCAGCTAACATATGTTAAGATGGTCATACCAATAACCATTTAGCTATTTGATTTTGAAATGTAAGACCCCTTAAGGTATCAAAAAAATACACTACCGTTCAAAAGTTTGAGGTCACTTAGAAATGTCCTAGTTTTTAAATAAAATAACATCAAATTGATCAGAAATACAGTGTAGACATTGTTAATCATGTAAATGACTATTGTAGCTGTAAACGGCTGATTTTTAACGGAATATCTACATAGGCATACAGAGGCCCATTATCAGCAACCATCACTCCTGTGTTCCAATGTCAGCTAATCCAAGTTTATCATTTTAAATGGCTAATTGATCATTAGAAAATCCTTTTGCAATTATGTTAGCAAAGCTGAAAACTATTGTCATGATTAAAGAAGCAATAAAACTGACCTGCTTTAGACTAGTTGAGTATCTGGAGCATCAGCATTTGTGGGTTTGATTACAGGCTCAAAATGTCCAGAAACAAAGAACTTTCTTCTGCAACTCATCAGTCTATTCTTGTTCTGAGAAATGAAGGCTATTCCATGCAAGAAATTGCCAAGAAACGGACGATCTCGTACAACACAGTGTACTACTCCCTTCATAGAACAGTGCAAACTGGCCCTAACCAGAATAGAAAGAGGAGTGGGAAGCCCCGGTGCACAACTGAGCAAGAGGACAAGTACATTAGAGCGTCTAGTTTGAGAAACAGACACCTCACAAGTCCTCAACTGGCAGCTTCATTAAATAGTACCGGCATAACACCAGTCTTAACGTCAACAGTGAAGAGGCGACTCCGGGATGCKGGCCTTCTAGGCAGAGTTGCAAACGAAAAGCCATATCTCAGACTGGCCAATAAAAATAAAAGATTAAGATGGGCAAAGAAACATAGACACTGGACAGAGGAAGATTGGAAAAAAGTGTTATGGACAGACTAATTTAAGTTTGAGGTGTTCAGATCACAAAGAAGAACATTCGTGAGATACAGAAAAAATGAAAAGATGCTGGAGGAGTGCTTGACACCATCTGTCAAGCATGGTGGGGGCAATGTGATGGTCTGGGGGTGCTTTGGTAGTGGTAAAGTGGGAGATTTGTACAAGGTAAAAGGGATCTTGAAGAAGGAAGGCTATCACTCCATTTTTCTTCGCCATGCCATACCCTGTGGACGGTGCTTAATTGGAGCCAATTTCCTCCTACAACAGGACAATGACCCAAAGCAGAGCTACAAACTATGCAATAACTATTTAGGGATGAATCAGTCAGCTGGTAGTCTGTCTATAATGGAGTGTCCAGCACAGTCACCGGATCTCAACCCTACTGAGCTGTTGTGGGAGCAGCTTGACCGTATGGTACATAAGAAGTGCCCATCAAGCCAATCCAATGTGTGGGAGGTGCTTCAGGAGGCATGGGGTGAAATCTCTTGAGATTACCTCAACAAATTGACAACTAGAATGCCAAAGGTCTGCAAGGCCGTAATTGCTGCAAATGGAGGATTCTTTGACAAAAGCAAAGTAAGCGGAGCGAAGGACACAATTGTTATTTCAATTAAAAATCTATATTCATAACCTTGTGTATATCTTGACTATATTCCCTATTCATTTTGCAACTCATTTGCAACTCATATGGAAATATGGAAAACAAGAACATATGGAAAACAAGGACATTTCTAAGTGACCCCAAACTTGTGAACGTTAGTGTATATAAAAAAATGATTGGATGAAACATTGAATATGGCATTAATGCTAATGGCCAATAGAAACGCAWTGAATAACAGATTCACTACATGGCACAAGATAGTAAAAAATATATATATATTAGAAAGAAAGATCAGGCAACTTTTTAAATTAATTTTTGTATGTATTTATAAAAAAAATGTAGGCACTAAACGATCTTCATATATACAGTTGAAGTCAGAAGTTTACATACACTTAGGTTGGAGTCATTAAAACTAGTTTTTCAACCACTCCACAAATTTCTTGTTAACAAACTATAGTTTTGGCAAGTCGGTTAGGACATCTACTTTGTGCATGACACAAGTTGTTTTTCCAACAATTGTTTACAGACAGATTATTTMACTTATAATTCACTTTATCACAATTCCAGTGGGTCAGAAGTTTACATACACTAAGTTGACTGTGCTTTTAAACAGCTTGGAAAATTCAAGAAAATTATGTCATGGCTTTAGAAGGTTCTAATAGGCTAATTAACATCATTTGAGTCAATTGGAGGTGTACCTGTGGATGTATTTCAAGGCCTACCTTCAAACTCAGTGCCTCTTTGCTTGACATCATGGGAAAATCAAAAGAAATCAGCCAAGACCTCAGAAAAAAAATTGGAGACCTCCACAAGTCTGGTTCATCCTTGGGAGCAATTTCCAAATGCTGAAGGTACCACGTTCATCTGTACAAACAATAGTATGCAAGTATAAACACCATGGGACCCCGCCGTCGTCATACCGCTCAGGAAGGAGACGCATTCTGTCTCCTAGAGATTAACGTACTGTGGTATGAAAAGTGCAAATCAATCCCAGAACAAAAGCAAAGGACCCTGTGAAGATGCTGGAGGAAGCATGCATATAAGTATCTATATCCACAGTAAAACAAGTCCTATATTGACATAACCTGAAAGTCCGCTCGGCAAGGAAGAAGCCACTGCTCCAAAACCGCCATAAAAAAGCCAGACTACGGTTTGCAGCTGCACATGGGGACAAAGATTGTACTTTTTGGAGAAATGTTCTCCGGTCTGATGAAACAAAAATAGAACTTATTGGCAATAATGACCATCGTTATGTTTGGAGGAAAAAGGGGGACGCTTGCAAGCCAAAGAACACCATCCCAACCRTGAAGAACGGGGGTGGCAGCATCATGTTGTGGGGGTGCTT
>NC_036871.1:14691417-14698800 GCF_002910315.2 Salvelinus sp. IW2-2015 | reverse complement strand
TGAGGAGGGAAAATTATGTGGATATATTGAAGCAACATCTCAAGACATCAGTCAGGAAGTTTAAGGTATGTATGACCCAAGTTAAACAATTTAAAGGCAATGCTACCAAATACGAATTGAGTGTATGTAAACTTCTGACCCACTGGGAATGGGATGATAGAAATAAAAGCTGAAATAAATCATTCTCTCTACTATTATTCTGACATTTCACATTCTTAAAATAAAGTGGTGATCCTAACTAACCTAATATAGGGAATTTTTACTCTGATTAAATGTCAGGAATTGTGAAAAACTGAGTTTAAATGTGTTTGGCTAAGGTGTATGTAAACTTCCGACTTCAACTGTACTTACATCAGTGGAGGCCGCTCAGAGGAGGAAGTGGAGGACCATCCTCCTCAKTGAATTTCATAAAAATGTAAATTGTAAAACATTTTAAAAGTTATACTTATTAGCTAAAACTATACTAAATATATTCACATGTCACCAAATAATTGATTAAAACAAACTGTTTTGCAAGGTCTACAGTAGCCTCAACAGCACTCTGTAGGATAGTGTAGCCGGAGTACAGCTAGCTTCCGTCCTCCTCTGGGTACATTGACTTCAATACAAAACCTAGAAAGCTCTTGGTTCTCACCCCCTTCCATAGATTTGCACAGTAATTATGACAACTTCAAGAGGACGTACTCCAACTTATCAGAGCTCTTGTAGTATGAACTGACATGTTGTCCACCCAATCAAAGGATCACCGAATGAATCTAGTACTGAAAGTATAAGCTACAGCTAGCTAGCACTGCAAAAAAATGTGGTGAGTAGTTGACTCAATGAGAGAGAAAGACAATAGTTGAACAGTTTTGAACAACTTAATTTCTTCTAAAATGAAGGAGAAGCAAGAGMTTTTTTTTCAGTTTCACTTACTTAGATAGTTTATCCTTTAGCCTATGCAAACACCCTGCTCAAACAGAGGGATGCTATGTTAGCTAGCTGACTCTGACTATCCAACACAACACTGGAACTCTTCCAAGTCAAGGTAAACTTTTGGTTTTACTAATTTATTGCCACCGGGGCCGGTGTAAGTGCTAAACTGCTTAATGGCTGTACACTGTAACGATGTACTGCATGAAGCATTAGTTCAATTAGCTATGTTGACTAGGATGTTACTTTAGCTAATATGGTGACAACGATGTAAGCTGTCTCTAGCGATTATGATTTGGTTTGGCTTGGAAAGGTTTTTCACCTTGTCACACACAGCTGATGTGTTGTTCATTGAAGTCCACAAGCGGAGGGAAAAGGTGAGAGGAGGAGAGCACATAGATGTGAGAAAGAATACAACTTGGCTGCTATGAAAGTGAACTGTGTTTACTCGTGATCAGAGGTGTATTCATTCCGCCGATCCTGTTGAAAAAGACATTTCTTAAACGGAAGCAAATGGAACAAAACAGGGATAAACATATCTGAATTGTCCAACAGAAACTAGTTTTTGCAACTGTTGGACTAATGATTACACCCTAGATCAGCTAGATGAAGACGAGTGTGCAAGGCGGCATTGATTGTCTCACTGTCTGTCCATGCGTCACTRTCTGTAAACAACATTTTCTCTCGACCTGTGTACCTACGTTGTAAACTTTAATTCATAGGCTAGGTTGTACGTAGCAACCTCATGATGGGTATAGGGAAAATTCAAGTATCATTTAGTAGCCTGAAGCTATCGCTGTTACAATGAACTGGGTGAATGGAATATGAATGACAGTCATCCAATATGCTGTAAAAKAAATAAGGCCATGCTCATGAAAAAGAAATCGGCCTCCCTCATCTTAAACGGCACCGACCGCGACTGACTTCCATTAACTTTTTGAACTGCTACTGGGGACCTTCAGATTAGTCTTGTGAGGCTTGTGGGCGTCCTAGAGCAAAACGTTGTGTTCGTGAGAGTCTCAGCTTTCCACAAAGGGGTCATATTAGTGTGTAGCCCAAACCGTTCGGACGCTACAGACAGAAGTTGGCAGAAGAGGCTATACCGACTTCAGGCTTGTGGGCGTCCCATCTTTCAATGCGGCGGGTGTTAAGAAGCAAAATTTGGCGGGTCATGTTTCGGAGAATGCATGAGTCGGCCTTCTCCTCCCAAGCCTTCGGAGAGTTGCAGCGATGAGACAAAATTGAAAAAGGGGGTAAAAAAATATATAATAAAAAAATTCATTATTTTGACCCATTGGGGAGTAACGGATTGAGTAAAGCCTGTGTCTATTTACACAGATGACAACATTATACACGTCAGCCAACACAGGAAGTGAAATCACTGCAACCCTTACAGGGCTTTTTTTTTTTTTACTTGTCCTTCGGACAAGTAGGACAGACTTTTTACTTGTCAAAAAATAAAAAAAATGTCCGTAACACCATTTTTACATAATTGTATTATGCAAGGAACCACTTTACAAAATCAAATGTATTACTATATTTTACCATAGTGAATCAGACAAAAATGGAGCCTACCCTTTGTCAATTGGCTTCTTTGCATATTCAAGCCTGTCTCAAAATACAACACTGCCCTTTTAAGGCTCTCCTGGAGGATGGTTAGCCACTCTTGGTAGCCTATAAAATATTGCAATAATACAGTTAGGCTACAACCAAATACTTTTTGTCTTTATAAAATAATTCCCTCCAGGGCCCGAAATTAAGGGCGTCCCATCGTCCCTGGGCCAACCAAAAATATGTCTACAGTTCAAAACAGACTCYAGGACAGTTCTAGGACGACAGATTCAAAATTCATACAACCACTGCACAATAATGTTTTTTGAATCAATGAGTCTGATGCAAAAKATCAGACAATTTAACTTAAATGTTGATTAAGTTGTATTTCTTCCTATTATAAGCTCAACAATGCGCACATGGCTGTAGGCTACATGCAAATGTTTCAAAATGCAATTAGCGGGAAAACACATTTCTCAAAAAGGCCACTGCACACACAGGCAGTTAGAAATGAAGAAAGAGAGGGGATATAAACATGCATCAACTAGCATGGGTTAGGCCTACTAATATGACTAGGAGTATGCCTTTGGCTGCTGGACAATAAAAGAACGTTGATTTGAAAACCAATAAAACACGAAGAAAAAAAATGCTGGTTTCAATGTCCTATTAAGTGTTTAGAAAATATTTATCTTAACATTTCTATGGTCGTATTTTGGCTAGGCTACTTTGAAACAAAGTAAGACATGCTTCATAAAATGACATAAAACTTCCAGGTTTTAAATAATTAMGTTTATGGTTAAAAAGTTTCAAAATGCCTCCGCGCAGATTCAAGGTGGGTAATGTGCGGTGCAAAACAAGCACTGTCCTTCACGCTCTGGTCTTCTGACCATTTGATCCGAATGAACCGTGCCTCAACTTTGTCGGCAGAATCAAGTCTTTAGACATTAATGTTAACTATCTTACATGATATTTGTCAAACATGACTGGTGTCAGCCTATGTTTATGTAATTAAAAGTCTCATTCAAGTTTGGCTACATTTTCTGGCACAAATATCAACAACATGCACATCAATCTCTCCTGGATCAAAGTAGAGGAGAGATTGACTGCATTGCTACTGGTCTTTGTGAGAGGTACTGACGTGTTAATAGTACCGAACAGCACGTTCAATCGTTAAAACACAGCTCAGACACTCATACATACCCCACAAGACATGCAGTTAACCCACTGTTCCTAAACTGTCATTGGGCATAAGAATTTGTTCTTAACTGACTTGCCTAGTTTAATAGAAATTATTTACATTTTTTAAAATAAAATACTAAATATGCAGGCACACATTAATAACCTGAAAATGTCATGGCATTAAAAGTTGGTCTGCTGCCAATACACTTTGGCTAATGATCATTGTGTGACTGTGGTAACGTACAGAAACTCAAGTCCTTTTGTTCTCCCGATCTGMMATCTCTCACCATCAAATGCCGACCGCATTACCTCCRGCAAGAATTTTCTTCGGTCAATAACAATACCGTGTATTTTCCCCTCCAAGCCGACATCKCAAAGGCTCTCAAGGAACTTCTCTGGGCTATGTACAAATTGGAAACCGCATATCCTGAGGCAGCATTTASTGTAGCTCGCATTTCAACGACTCAGACAYGAGACATATGTAGCAGGGACACCAGAAAATCACGGATTATAAAGGGATGATGTGTGTATTTAAAAAATATATATATATTCCTAGGTATTACTGCACTGTTGGAGCTAGAAACACAAGCATTTCACTGCACTTGCGAWAACATCTGCAAATCTGTSTACGCAACCAATAAATGTCACCTGTGTGTTAGTATGTATCCATGGTGATGGCGGAGTGTGTAAACAACAGCTCTTCAACTCCATGACTCATACGTTGACATGGGTTGCATCCACAATAGCACCCTATTTCATATATAGTGCACTATTTTTGACCAGTGCCTATAGAGCTCTCGTCAAATGTAGTGCACGATATAGGAATAGGGTGCTATTTGGGACGCAGATATGGCATTTAGCTGAGTGTCCAGTCCCCATTCCCCTGGCCACTGATATAGGGTAAGCTATGTTTCATCAACCTCATGGATAAGGTGTAAGGTCTGGGTTAGGGAAATCTGATCATTCACATCAATCTTCACACACACACAGTCATTCACACACACACACACACACACACACACACACACACACAACAACAACATCACAACACACACACACACACACACACACACACACACACACACACACACACACACACACACCTGTACTATAGTCCTAGAAGCACAGTCCAGCCAAACCTACCAGAGTTAATGGTAAACAAGTAAACAAGCAGAGTAAGAAGAGGTGATTGGACAGTAATCACTGATGGACTCCTCTGTCTGACATGGTGGCTGAAACTCCTTGACCCTCCTGGAACCAACACACACTCTCACAGATATCACACAGAGGCCTGTTCTATAAGTGTCTGGTCCATCTGCTCCAGCCTAGCTCAGCCAATAAAAAGCTTGAGATTAGTCCAGATCTGATTGGCTGGAGCACTTTAACGGTCAGGCTGGTCATCTTGTCTACTAAAGCCCCTTTGGGTCTAATCTGGTCCGGCTCAGACTTAGACTAGACTGGGGCTAAACCCCATTCCCTCTAGTCCCAACACTCACTATCAATTAGCATATTATGTACGGATCCTGACCGCTCCTGACCCCCCGGTCTGAGTGTGACCTGTCTGTGTGTGTGTGTAAGTACCTGACCCCTAGCCTCCTGACCTCTGACCCCTAGTTAGTGTGACCTGTCTCTGTGGGATTTAGGTGACCTGTCTGTCTGATGTTAAAGGACAGATGATGTCAGAAGGGAGAATAAACTCAGTGGTGTCCAGAAACGAGGGAAAGACTACAGGGTAGAGCAGGGTGATATGGACGAAATATCCATACTTCGATAAATTGCTTCAATTGAAGCGATTAATGATAAATAGAACGATACATTAATAACATTAATGTGCACCACACAATTATCCTTTAAACTACTACAACTAGTTTGATGGTTGTAGCCAACAATTACCCTTTAAACAATCACACATATTATCAAACGTATTCATTTGAAACGTCATATTTCTCTAGTATAGGGTACGTATTGTATTAAACGATATYAGCAAAATGCCGGCAATAACTGATCGCAATGGTCTTCGATCATTTTCGGTTTATAGTCCCAGCTCTWTTACAGGGTTAAAAAACGTCACTAGGGGGTTAAGTTGGCCTGCTCAGTCCTCCTCATGTGACCAGAACATTCAGACATGCCTGGCAGAGAGAGGTTTAGCTATCCGATGTTAAAGGTAAAGGGAGGAGGCCAGGAGGAGCGAGTTCTGTTCACTAGCCATAAACAGGAGAAAAAGATGTGAAACGGTTTAATTGATTTGTGTCAACGGGATGGGACATTCGTTTTTATGGGGTCACACTCGTGACATGTCACCACCTATACATGACATGACACAGTAGGCTGTTTGGGCTAACAAAACACACAACCGCCAAACAAAACACACTCACATCTGCCTATGGGTGGGCCTGTCAAATCTTTGGCTGAGTCTCGATCGTTAGTCAGTGTGACATTAACAATGAGTCCAGAGAGAGTGAGAAAGTGCGAGAGAGAGACAGAGAGAGAGAGAGTGATTGAGTGAGCAAGTGTGAGATAAAGAGAGAGAGAGAGAGAGATCCAAAAGCCATCTCCCTCAGTGTTTGGCCTGTGAGTGACCAGAAGCAAGGGAACATAAACAGAGGCCACACCCTGGAGGCCTGGAGGAGTGTGATGATCAAATAAACACTCCAGCAGAGCAGGATACCCCGCTGAGGCAGCAGACTGGGGAGAGGCTCAGGCAGCAGGCTGGGGAGAGGCTCAGGCAGCAGGCTGGGGAGAGGCTGAGGCAGCAGGCTGGGGAGAGGCTCTCCCAGCCTGCTGGCCTCTCCCCAGCCTGCTGCCTCAGCCTCTCCCAGCCAGCTCTGCCTCAGCCTCTCCCACCCTGCTGCTGAGCCTCTCCAGCCTGCTGCCTAGCCTCTCCCAGCCCTGCTGCCTCAGCCTCTCCCAGCCTGCTGCCTCGCTCTCCCCAGCTGCTGCCTCGCTCTCCCCAGCCTGCTGCCTGAGCCTCTCCCCAGCCTCTGCCCTCAGCCTCTCCCAGCCTGCTGCCTCAGCTCTCCCCAGCCTGCTGGCCTCGGCCTCTCCCCAGCCTGCTGCCCTCAGCCCTCTCCCCAGCCTGCTGCCTGAAGCCTCTCCCAGTCTGCCTGCCTCAGCCTCTCCCGCCTGCCTGCTCTCCCCAGCCTGCTGCCTCAGCCTCTCCCCAGCCTGCTGCCTCAGCCTCTCCCCAGCCTGCTGCCTCAGCCTCTCCCCCAGCCTGCTGCCTCAGCCTCTCCCACGCCTGCTGCTCAGCCTCTCCCCAGCCTGCTGCCTGAGCCTCTCCCAGCCTGCTGCCTGAGCCTTTCCCTCAGTCTGCTGCCTCAGCGGGTATCCTGCTCTGCTGGAGTGTTTTTTTGATCATCACACTCTCCAGCCTCTCAGGGTGTGGCCTCTGTTTATGTTCCCTTGCTTCTGGTCACTCACAGGCCAAACACTGAGGGAGATGGCTTTGGATCTCTCTCTCTCTCTCTCTTTATCTCACACTTGCTCACTCAATCACTCTCTCTCTCTCTGTCTCTCTCTCGCACTTTCTCACTCTCTCTGGACTCATTGTTAATGTCACACTGACTAACGATCGAGACTCAGCCAAAGATTTGACAGGCCCACCCATAGGCAGATGTGAGTGTGTTTTGTTTGGCGGTTGTGTGTTTTTGTTAGCCCAAACAGCCTACTGTGTCATGTCATGTATAGGTGGTGACATGTCACGAGTGGACCCCTAAAAACGAATGTCCCATCCCGTTGACA